>NC_060066.1:81620924-81762676 GCF_922984935.1 Meles meles
TCGGAGGTGAGTTTACAAAGAGACTGGTCTCCTCTTGGGCTTGCCCGCCCTCCGTCCCTCCCTCCCTCATCTGTTCCCAGGGAAGCCAGCTGCTCCTTGGGAGCTTTATGCTGGAGAGGCCCATGGGGCAAGGAATGACTATTTCTTGCTTCCAGCAATGGAGGGCCTCTGGCTGCTCACAGCCAGCTGAGGGAGCTCAAAAGCAGACTTACCCCCAACAAGCCCGCAGATGACTGAAGATCCAGAGGCCCTCTGGACTGCAGCCTTGTGAGAGATCCTGAGCCACAGGGACCTGGCTAGTTGCACCTGGATGGCTGGCCCACAGAAACCATATCAGGTTATGAATGTTGTTTTAGGCCCATTGGTTCGGGGAAAACCTTCAAGAAAGACAGGAGTGGGAAGCCAAATGTTTGGCTTCTGACCCACCCCCCCTCTCCTGGGGTTGAAATTCCAGGGAAATCAAGAGATGGTAGAAACGCCTGAGAGATGAGGGTAAACAATGGAAGAGAGAGGACATCTATTCTGATCGCCATGGATCTCTCTGAGAGGACATCCTCCCACTTGATCCTCCTGTGTCGAAGGGTGGCAAATGCAGGAGGAGACACCTGGCAGTGTGGTCCAAGTCGGCTGAGAGCACTCGACCCAGCCCCACAGAGCCTCCTAGAAGGCAGAGAAAGAGCCCAGACGTTCCCTGGGGCCCCTAGAGAAGGCCCCGAGAGAATGAGATGAGTTGAAAGCCTGGGACCTGGTCGTTGGACTTCTAGACTGGAGGGGAGATGGCCTGTGGAAGGGCCACTGCCCGCAACCCCTGTTGGACCAGACCCCTCCTGTCTGCTTTGGGAGACTGGGGGTGAATATGAGAATGAATTCATGTAGAAGAGATGGTGTTCTAATGCTTGGTTTCAACTTCTTGAAATCCTTTCAACTTCTTGAAATCGTTGACATTCCTTTTCTCCTTGTCCCCAGGACCACCATGAATGGGAAGGGGCCTTCAAAGAAGCAAGATGAGAACATCTCTTACAAGGCTGTCCAGTGTCAATATCCAACCACTGCAGTCACTTCTACCCCCTTGGCAGCCCCACTGCTTCCATCAGGACACAGATCCGTTCCTGTACAGGTTTTTGAGCAAACGTAAGTTTGGATTTCTCTCAGAGAAATGCCAAGAGTGCAATGACTGGGTTCCTAGGGTGGTTGCAAGTCTAGTTTTCAGAGAAACTGTGTGGAGGGTTGGGTCACTCTACTGTGCACCCGAAAAGCATATTCTACTGCTTGTTCCCTGGAATTTAAATCCAGGCCTTGAAAAAGAAAAGGAACTGTGAACTGTTTTCAAGAGGGAGCTCTATCATCTTCCATTCCCAACAGCGATGCAGGAGCGATCCAGTCGTGCCACATCCTGCCTTGCATTGGGGAGTGGGGTCTCTCTCTCCCTCTCGGGTGCATTTGGTTTGCATCATGGTGATAGGTGTGCAGTGAGAGCTCATTGGAGTTTGAATTTGAATTGCCCCGATGGTAACTTTTTATGGGATTTCCATCTGTATACTCTTTGGTAAAGGGTTTCGGTCTTTTGCCCATTTTTTTGGTTTTTGTTCTTTTCAGACTGGATGGCTTGCTTCTTTGGGGGTCAACTTTTGAGGTTCTCTCCTTCCGACAGGAGTCCTTTATCAGGTATGTGGTTTGCACCTATTTTCTCCCAGTTTGTAGCTTCCCTTTTGGGTCTTCTTCACAAGGTGTTTCACACATTACAGACTTCCAATTCTGATTGTTGGATCATGTCTAATGAATCAACTCTTCTTGAACGGAACAGGATTTGATGTCCAGTCGGAGGATACTTTACCTAGCTGTCCATTCTGGACATTTTTTTCCCTAGAAGATTTATCATTTTACATTGAAGGCGGTGATTAATTTTGAGTTAATTTAACAACTTTTTTTTTCTTTTTGAGAGAGTGAGCATGCGCATGAGTGGGGCGTGGGGTGGAGGGAGAAGCGAAAAGAGCGTCCTTAAGCAGACTCCCCAGTGAGCTTGGAGCCTGATTTTGTCCCGGGACCCTGAGAGCATGACAAGAGCCGAAATTAAGAGCTGGCTGCCTCAGCGACTGAGTCACCCAGGCGCCACGAGTTCAGTTTTGTACAGAGGATGAGCCTTCGATTGTGGTCCTCGTCCTCCTCGTCCTCCACCTCCACCTCCTCCTCCTCTCTGCCCCTCCCTCTTCTTCGTCTCCTTCTTCTTCTTTGTCTCTGGAAGTCCACTTGCTCTAGCACCATTTATTCAAAACGCTGTCACTCCTCCATTGAATTGCTTTTCCCCTTTGTCAGAATCCCATTGACATGTTGGTGGTTGGTCTCTTTCTGGGTTTGATCCTGTTCCACTTATCTATCTTTATACTGTTCCATTTGTCTATCCCTTCACCAACACCACATTTTTGATTACTATAGCTGTAGATCTTGAAACTGGGAGGAAGGATTCCTTTGGTTTTCTTCTTTAGTTTTATTTTCTCATCTTTTTCTAGGTTCTGACGTGGAGAGCTTATTGTTTTGAGACAGAGAGAGAGAGAGAGAGAGAGAGAGAGAGAGAGAGACAGGGAAGGGGTACAGAGAGAGAGAAAGAGAGAGAGAGAGAGAGAAAGAGATTATTAAACAGCCTCCATGCCCAGCACCAGCACAATGCAGGTTCAGTCTCACAACCTCGAGTTAAATCATGACCCGAGTCAAAATCAAGAGTTGGACTAACTGACTGAGCCTCCCAGATGCTCCTCCTCCTTTCTAACATAGGCAGTGATTGCTCTACATGGTGCTGTCCATTGATTGTGCTGTGTCCCGCACATTTTCTTATGTTGTATGTTCAATTTCCTTCACTTCAATGCATTGGGATTTGATCTTTGATCTTTGATCATCTAGAAGGTTACTTTCTCAGTGTTTGGATATTTGTTAGTTTTCTCCTTTGGATACCTAGTTTGCTTTTTAAATATATTTTTTTTAATGTTGAAATTGTACTTCCGAGAAATTGATCGATAGGGTTGTCTTTGTTTCAGGTGTACAATAGAGCGATTCCCCTCCCCTACCCCACCTGCTGTCAGCTCCGGTTACAGGCACTGATGTGCCTTGGAGACTCAGGTGCACCTCCCCCACCCCTCCTCCCTTCAGCTCCTGTTGCCAGGCACTGGTTTGCATTGGAGACGGAACCCTCGTAGGGGTTCCAAGCACTTCCTAGTGGCCCAGAAGACACTGGTGATCGGAGACCAAGCCACAAGGCTCTTTGGAGCCAGCTGGTGGCCATCCAAATGCCTCCCCACACAGTTGTGGAGCCGCTGTGGGCTGTCATGGAGCAGCTGTGGGCTGCTGGGTTGGTGATATCCGAACGTTGGCCACATGTGCCACGAGTCTCTGGGTTTCGCTGGGAGACCCTGGTGTGCACTGCAGTGGTGGTGTTCCTGGGAAAGAGTGCACTCAGCTTCCGAAGAAGAAAGTGGCAGTGTGCCCGGAACGAGGAAGTCTCTGGAAAAGGCATGGAGAAGACCGAACCGGACGCACAAGCCCGTGGAGCTGTCGCATCATCCGAGCCGAAGGCCAGTCCTCTCCCGTTCCAGCTTCTTGCTCTGGCTGCCCTGAATCAAGATGCCGGGTGTTGGTCAGTGGGAAACACCACGCAACTGCTGAAGGGAGTTCGGGAAAGGCTGTTGAAGAGCCCTCACCAGCTGCCTCATGAAAATCCCATCTGTGGAGCAGCCCAGGAAGATGGAGAAGCCCTGGTGAGGAAAACACCAGAAGGCTTCAAGGACAGCCGTGATCTGCAGGCAAGTGCAGACCCGCTGGTTCAGGAGATTGGCAGCTGTGGACAGAGAGTGCAGGACGAGGCAGGGCAGGCAGGCAGGCCAGAGCTTCCTGAAGGAGGAGTGCGGCGGCAGGCCAGCGCTGAGGGCCAGAGCCAACAGCACACCCTCAGCCAGATCCTCCTGAAGGGGATGCATGTGCTAGAGCTGCTTGGAGATCATCTGGAAGGTGGGGGCTCAAGGAGGCAGGTGGAGACTGGCTCCTCCTCCCCTGACCACGTGCCCTCAGGCGGGAGCCCCATGAACCAATTCAAGCCGTCCAGGGCACTGAAGAAGGCACGTCAGAGGAATGAAGAGCTCCCAAGAAACCCAACAAGCCACCAAGCTGAGCAAGGACCTGTTCACCTTCGGAACACCCTCCTGGACGGTGAGATTCCGCAGTTGCGCCTGAAGCTTGAGGCAGAGCCGAAGCTGTGCGAAGAGCACCTCAGACACCTGGAGAGGAAGATGATGGAGGAGAAGGCACGCTGCCTGCAAGTGAAGAACGAGCTTGCCAAGGTGCGCAGGAAGGTGGATGCTGCCCACTGGCACTTGGGCCTCTATAGGAACATGGCCGCCGACCTGCACAGAGAATGGCAGAAAATCTCCTCCTTGCATGAGCGGGAGCGCCTCCTGGTGGAGAAGAGGAGTGAGGAGAGACAGAAGGCTGTCCTGTGGGCAGAGAGGGAGTTCCAAAGGCTCCAGGCCCAAAACCATTGCCTCAGGCAGAAGCTGGCCCTCTCTGGGCCCAAGGTCCAGCCTGTCTCCGGGGGGCCTCCTGCTCCTGCTCCTGCTGTCCCGGGCACAGCCTCCAAATACCCTCAAGGGCCAAAGGCTCCCCTGAAACCCAGGAAGCCCAAGAAGGGAGCAAGGGTGCACTGGCCAGACTCCAAGTTCTCGGGTCCCCTGCAGGTCTGATTCCCTTGCCCAGCAGCCACCAACACTCACAACCAGAGCACAAAAGCTCCTGTGCTTACCCCTTCAGCCATACCCATGGCTCCTTTGACTTGAGATCCACCCCATCCTTTAGCCTGATGCTCCATATTCCCTGGAGCCGTATGAGTGTGAGAGAATATTTTTCAGTGTTCAGCGTAACACAAATAAAAATAAAAATATCCAATGGCTGAGACTACTGCTACTGAGAATGGATTTGATTAAGGGATTCTATGCCAAGCAAGGGACGGTTTGAAGTGTCTTTTATCGATCCCTTAATCGTCCCAATAACCCAGTGTGTCATGTCTGACTGAGGTTCAGACAGGGGAAACAACTTGCCCCAAGATCACACAGCTAGTGAATTTCAGAGCTCCCGTTCCAAACCAGGGTTGTCTAATGATCACCTGCTGTGCCAATAACTTCTAGTATTATGCCTACTACTGTTCTTCTTCTCCTTCTCCTCCTCCTCCTCCTCCTCCTCCTCCTCCTCCTCCTCCTCCTCCTCCTCCTCCGCCTCCTCCGCCTCTTCTTCTTCTTCTTCTTCTTCTTCTTCTTCTTTTTCTTTGGAGAGACAGAAAGGGTGACGGCGCACACATACACACACACACACACACAAAGGAACGCACACACATGCAGGCGGGGGAGGGGCCGAGTTAGAGAGATTCCTCGACAGGCTTTGGACTCAAGTGCTGAACCAGACGCTGGTCTGGATTTCCCAGATCACGTGATCAGCCCTGAACCGAAATCAGGAGCCAGACACTGACCTGACAGGCACCCTTGGGCAAGGAACTTCTAGCAAAGCTGCTGAAGGATCCCAGAAGGGCTTGGTAAAATGTTCCCCTCGTTCACGTCCTAGGATGTGATGATTCTATGCAAAGATAATAGTGCATATAATATAATCTAACATAATATATAATAATAGAAGGATGCAGAGATTATAGTGGTGGCTAGCTGAGGTCAAGTCCCAGCCAAGTAGGGAGGGCAGCCTTTAAGGGTCTCCAACGATTCCCATCTTGGGTACACATCGTTTTGTGTTCCATACTCTACCTCTTGATTCGAGTCAGAACTACTGACTCCCTTGTAAAGGACAGAATGTGGCCAAAGTGATAGGATGTCCCTTCGGAGGTGAGTTTACAAAGAGACTGGTCTCCTCTTGGGCTTGCCCGCCCTCCGTCCCTCCCTCCCTCATCTGTTCCCAGGGAAGCCAGCTGCTCCTTGGGATCTTTATGCTGGAGAGGCCCATGGGGCAAGGAATGACTATTTCTTGCTTCCAGCAATGGAGGGCCTCTGGCTGCTCACAGCCAGCTGAGGGAGCTCAAAAGCAGACTTACCCCCAACAAGCCCGCAGATGACTGAAGATCCAGAGGCCCTCTGGACTGCAGCCTTGTGAGAGATCCTGAGCCACAGGGACCTGGCTAGTTGCACCTGGATGGCTGGCCCACAGAAACCATATCAGCTTATGAATGTTCTTTTAGGCCCATTGGTTCGGGGAAAACCTTCAAGAAAGACAGGAGTGGGAAGCCAAATGTTTGGCTTCTGACCCACCCCCCCTCTCCTGGGGTTGAAATTCCAGGGAAATCAAGAGATGGTAGAAACGCCTGAGAGATGAGGGTAAACAATGGAAGAGAGAGGACATCTATTCTGATCGCCATGGATCTCTCTGAGAGGACATCCTCCCACTTGATCCTCCTGTGTCGAAGGGTGGCAAATGCAGGGGGAGACACCTGGCAGTGTGGTCCAAGTCGGCTGAGAGCACTCGACCCAGCCCCACAGAGCCTCCTAGAAGGCAGAGAAAGAGCCCAGACGTTCCCTGGGGCCCCTAGAGAAGGCCCCTAGAGAATGAGATGAGTTGAAAGCCTGGGACCTGGTCGTTGGACTTCTAGACTGGAGGGGAGATGGCCTGTGGAAGGGCCACTGCCCGCAACCCCTGTTGGACCAGACCCCTCCTGTCTGCTTTGGGAGACTGGGGGTGAATATGAGAATGAATTCATATAGAGGAGATGGTGTTCTAATGCTTGGTTTCAACTTCTTGAAATCCTTTCAACTTCTTGAAATCGTTGACATTCCTTTTCTCCTTGTCCCCAGGACCACCATGAATGGGAAGGGGCCTTCAAAGAAGCAAGATGAGAACATCTCTTACAAGGCTGTCCAGTGTCAATATCCAACCACTGCAGTCACTTCTACCCCCTTGGCAGCCCCACTGCTTCCATCAGGACACAGATCCGTTCCTGTACAGGTTTTTGAGCAAACGTAAGTTTGGATTTCTCGCAGAGAAATGCCAAGAGTGCAATGACTGGGGTCCTAGGGTGGTTGCAAGTCTAGTTTTCAGAGAAACTGTGTGGAGGGTTGGGCCACTATCCTGTGCACCCGAAAAGCATATTCTACTGCTTGTTCCCTGGAATTTAAATCCAGGCCTTGAAAAAGAAAAGGAACTGTGAACTGTTTTCAAGAGGGAGCTCTATCATCTTCCATTCCCAACAGCGATGCAGGAGCGATCCAGTCGTGCCACATCCTGCCCTGCATTGGAGAGAGGGGTCTCTCTCTCCCTCTCGGGTGCATTAGTTTGCATCATGGTGATAGGTGTGCAGTGAGCGCTCATTGGAGTTTGAATTTGAATTGCTCCGATGGTGACTTTTTATGGGATTTCCATCTGTATACTCTTTGGTAAAGGGTTTTGGTCTTTTGCCCATTTTTTTTGTTTTTGTTCTTTTCAGACTGGATGGCTTGCTTCTTTGGGGGTCAACTTTTGAGTTTCTCTCCTTCCGACAGGAGTCCTTTATCAGGTATGTGGTTTGCACCTATTTTCTCCCAGTTTGTAGCTTCCCTTTTGGGTCTTCTTCACAAGGTGTTTCACACATTACAGACTTCCAATTCTGATTGTTGGATCATGTCTAATGAATCAACTCTTCTTGAACGGAACATGATTTGATGTCCAGTTGGAGGATTCTTTACCTAGCAGTCCATTCTGGACATTTTTTCCCTATAAGATTTTTCATTTTACATATAAGGCGGTGATTAATTTTGAGTTAATTTAACAAATTTTTTTTTCTTTTTGAGAGAGTGAGCATGCGCATGAGTGGGGCGTGGGGTGGAGGGAGAAGCGAAAAGAGCGTCCTTAAGCAGACTCCCCAGTGAGCTTGGAGCCTGATTTTGTCCCGGGACCCTGAGAGCATGACAAGAGCCGAAATTAAGAGTTGGCTGCCTCAGCGACTGAGTCACCCAGGCGCCACGAGTTCAGTTTTGTACAGAGGATGAGCCTTCGATTGTGGTCCTCGTCCTCCTCATCCTCCACCTCCACCTCCTCCTCCTCTCTGCCCCTCCCTCTTCTTCTTCTCCTTCTTCTTCTTTGTCTCTGGAAGTCCACTTGCTCTAGCACCATTTATTCAAAACGCTGTCACTCCTCCATTGAATTGCTTTTCCCCTTTGTCAGAATCCCATTGACATGTTGGTGGTTGGTCTCTTTCTGGGTTTGATCCTGTTCCACTTATCTATCTTTATACTGTTCCATTTGTCTATCCCTTCACCAACACCACACATTTTTGATTACTATAGCTGTAGATCTTGAAACTGGGTGGAAGGATTCCTTTGGTTTTCTTCTTTAGTTTTATTTTCTCATCTTTTTCTAGGTTCTGAAGTGGAGAGCTTATTGTTTTGAGACAGAGAGAGAGAGAGAGACAGGGAAGGGGTACAGAGAGAGAGAGAGAGAGAGAGAGAGAGAGAGAGATTATTAAACAGCCTCCATGCCCAGCACCAGCACAATGCAGGTTCAGTCTCACAACCTCGAGTTTAATCATGACCCGAGTCAAAATCAAGAGTTGGACTAACTGACTGAGCCTCCCACATGCTCCTCCTCCTTTCTAACATAGGCAGTGATTGCTCTACATGGTGCTGTCCATTGATTGTGCTGTGTCCCACACATTGTCATATGTTGTATGTTCATTTTCCTTCACTTCAATGCATTGAGATTTGATCTTTGATCTTTGATCATCTAGAAGGTTACTTTCTCAGTGTTTGGATATTTGTTAGTTTTCTCCTTTGGATACCTAGTTTGCTTTTTAAATATATTTTTTTTAATGTTGAAATTGTACTTCCGAGAAATTGATCGATAGGGTTGTCTTTGTTTCAGGTGTACAATAGAGCGATTCCCCTCCCCTACCCCACCTGCTGTCAGCTCCGGTTGCAGGCACTGATGTGCCTTGGAGACTCAGGTGCACCTCCCCCACCCCTCCTCCCTTCAGCTCCTGTTGCCAGGCACTGGTTGCGTTGGAGACGGAACCCTCGTAGGGGTTCCAAGCACTTCCTAGTGGCCCAGAAGACACTGGTGATCGGAGACCAAGCCACAAGGCTCTTTGGAGCCAGCGGGTGGCCATCCAAATGCCTCCCCACACAGTTCTGGAGCCGCTGTGGGCTGTCCTGGAGCAGCTGTGGGCTGCTGGGTTGGTGATATCCGAACGTTGGCCACATGTGCCACGAGTCTCTGGGTTTCGCTGGGAGATCCTGGTGTGCACTGCAGTGGTGGTGTTCCTGGGAAAGAGTGCACTCAGCTTCCGAAGAAGAAAGTGGCAGTGTGCCCAGAACGAGGAAGTCTCTGGAAAAGGCATGGAGAAGACCGAACCGGACGCACAAGCCCGTGGAGCTGTCGCATCATCCGAGCCGAAGGCCAGTCCTCTCCCGTTCCAGCTTCTTGCTCTGGCTGCCCTGAATCAAGATGCCGGGTGTTGGTCAGTGGGAAACACCACGCAACTGCTGAAGGGAGTTCGGGAAAGGCTGTTGAAGAGCCCTCACCAGCTGCCTCATGAAAATCCCATCTTTGGAGCAGCCCAGGAAGATGGAGAAGCCCTGGTGAGGAAAACACCAGAAGGCTTCAAGGACAGCCGTGATCTGCAGGCAAGTGCAGACCTGCTGGTTCAGGAGATTGGCAGCTGTGGACAGAGAGTGCAGGACGAGGCAGGGCAGGCAGGCAGGCCAGAGCTTCCTGAAGGAGGAGTGCGGCGGCAGGCCAGCGCTGAGGGCCAGAGCCAACAGCACACCCTCAGCCAGATCCTCCTGAAGGGGATGCATGTGCTAGAGCTGCTTGGAGATCATCTGGAAGGTGGGGGCTCAAGGAGGCAGGTGGAGACTGGCTCCTCCTCCCCTGACCACGTGCCCTCAGGCGGGAGCCCCGTGAACCAATTCAAGCCGTCCAGGGCACTGAAGAAGGCACGTCAGAGGAATGAAGAGCTCCCAAGAAACCCAACAAGCCACCAAGCTGAGCAAGGAACTGTTCACCTTCGGAACACCCTCCTGGACGATGAGATTCCGCAGTTGCGCCTGAAGCTTGAGGCAGAGCCGAAGCTGTGCGAAGAGCACCTCAGACACCTGGAGAGGAAGATGATGGAGGAGAAGGCACGCTGCCTGCAAGTGAAGAACGAGCTTGCCAAGGTGCGCAGGAAGGTGGATGCTGCCCACTGGCACTTGGGCCTCTATAGGAACATGGCCGCCGACCTGCACAGAGAATGGCAGAAAATCTCCTCCTTGCATGAGCGGGAGCGCCTCCTGGTGGAGAAGAGGAGTGAGGAGAGACAGAAGGCTGTCCTGTGGGCAGAGAGGGAGTTCCAAAGGCTCCAGGCCCAAAACCATTGCCTCAGGCAGAAGCTGGCCAACTCTGGGCCCAAGGTCCAGCCTGTCTCCGGGGGGCCTCCTGCTCCTGCTCCTGCTGTCCCGGGCACAGCCTCCAAATACCCTCAAGGGCCAAAGGCTCCCCTGAAACCCAGGAAGCCCAAGAAGGGAGCAAGGGTGCACTGGCCAGACTCCAAGTTCTCGGGTCCCCTGCAGGTCTGATTCCCTTGCCCAGCAGCCACCAACACTCACAACCAGAGCACAAAAGCTCCTGTGCTTACCCCTTCAGCCATACCCATGGCTCCTTTGACTTGAGATCCACCCCATCCTTTAGCCTGATGCTCCATATTCCCTGGAGCCGTATGAGTGTGAGAGAATATTTTTCAGTGTTCAGCGTAACACAAATAAAAATAAAAATATCCAATGGCTGAGACTACTGCTACTGAGAATGGATTTGATTAAGGGATTCTATGCCAAGCAAGGGACGGTTTGAAGTGTCTTTTATCGATCCCTTAATCGTCCCAATAACCCAGTGTGTCATGTCTGACTGAGGTTCAGACAGGGGAAACAACTTGCCCCAAGATCACACAGCTAGTGAATTTCAGAGCTCCCGTTCCAAACCAGGGTTGTCTAATGATCACCTGCTGTGCCAATAACTTCTAGTATTATGCCTACTACTGTTCTTCTTCTCCTTCTCCTCCTCCTCCTCCTCCTCCTCCTCCTCCTCCTCCTCCTCCTCCTCCTCCTCCTCCTCCTCCTCCTCCGCCTCCTCCGCCTCTTCTTCTTCTTCTTCTTCTTCTTCTTCTTTTTCTTTGGAGAGACAGAAAGGGTGACGGCGCACAAATACACACACACACACACACAAAGGAACGCACACACATGCAGGCGGGGGAGGGGCCGAGTTAGAGAGATTCCTCGACAGGCTTTGGACTCAAGTGCTGAACCAGACGCTGGTCTGGATTTCCCAGATCACGTGATCAGCCCTGAACCGAAATCAGGAGCCAGACACTGACCTGACAGGCACCCTTGGGCAAGGAACTTCTAGCAAAGCTGCTGAAGGATCCCAGAAGGGCTTGGTAAAATGTTCCCCTCGTTCACGTCCTAGGATGTGATGATTCTATGCAAAGATAATAGTGCATATAATATAATCTAACATAATATATAATAATATAAGGATGCAGAGATTATAGTGGTGGCTAGCTGAGGTCAAGTCCCAGCCAAGTAGGGAGGGCAGCCTTTAAGGGTCTCCAACGATTCCCATCTTGGGTACACATCGTTTTGTGTTCCATACTCCACCTCTTGATTCGAGTCAGAACTACTGACTCCCTTGTAAAGGACAGAATGTGGCCAAAGTGATAGGATGTCCCTTCGGAGGTGAGTTTACAAAGAGACTGGTCTCCTCTTGGGCTTGCCCGCCCTCCGTCCCTCCCTCCCTCATCTGTTCCCAGGGAAGCCAGCTGCTCCTTGGGATCTTTATGCTGGAGAGGCCCATGGGGCAAGGAATGACTATTTCTTGCTTCCAGCAATGGAGGGCCTCTGGCTGCTCACAGCCAGCTGAGGGAGCTCAAAAGCAGACTTACCCCCAACAAGCCCGCAGATGACTGAAGATCCAGAGGCCCTCTGGACTGCAGCCTTGTGAGAGATCCTGAGCCACAGGGACCTGGCTAGTTGCACCTGGATGGCTGGCCCACAGAAACCATATCAGCTTATGAATGTTCTTTTAGGCCCATTGGTTCGGGGAAAACCTTCAAGAAAGACAGGAGTGGGAAGCCAAATGTTTGGCTTCTGACCCACCCCCCCTCTCCTGGGGTTGAAATTCCAGGGAAATCAAGAGATGGTAGAAACGCCTGAGAGATGAGGGTAAACAATGGAAGAGAGAGGACATCTATGCTCATCGCCATGGATCTCTCTGAGAGGACATCCTCCCACTTGATCCTCCTGTGTCGAAGGGTGGCAAATGCAGGGGGAGACACCTGGCAGTGTGGTCCAAGTCGGCTGAGAGCACTCGACCCAGCCCCACAGAGCCTCCTAGAAGGCAGAGAAAGAGCCCAGAAGTTCCCTGGGGCCCCTAGAGAAGGCCCCGAGAGAAGGAGATGAGTTGAAAGCCTGGGACCTGGTCGTTGGACTTCTAGACTGGAGGGGAGATGGCCTGTGGAAGGGCCACTGCCCGCAACCCCTGTTGGACCAGACCCCTCCTGTCTGCTTTGGGAGACTGGGGGTGAATATGAGAATGAATTCATGTAGAAGAGATGGTGTTCTAATGCTTGGTTTCAACTTCTTGAAATCCTTTCAACTTCTTGAAATCGTTGACATTCCTTTTCTCCTTGTCCCCAGGACCACCATGAATGGGAAGGGGCCTTCAAAGAAGCAAGATGAGAACATCTCTTACAAGGCTGTCCAGTGTCAATATCCAACCACTGCAGTCACTTCTACCCCCTTGGCAGCCCCACTGCTTCCATCAGGACACAGATCCGTTCCTGTACAGGTTTTTGAGCAAACGTAAGTTTGGATTTCTCTCAGAGAAATGCCAAGAGTGCAATGACTGGGTTCCTAGGGTGGTTGCAAGTCTAGTTTTCAGAGAAACTGTGTGGAGGGTTGGGTCACTCTACTGTGCACCCGAAAAGCATATTCTACTGCTTGTTCCCTGGAATTTAAATCCAGGCCTTGAAAAAGAAAAGGAACTGTGAACTGTTTTCAAGAGGGAGCTCTATCATCTTCCATTCCCAACAGCGATGCAGGAGCGATCCAGTCGTGCCACATCCTGCCTTGCATTGGGGAGTGGGGTCTCTCTCTCCCTCTCGGGTGCATTTGGTTTGCATCATGGTGATAGGTGTGCAGTGAGAGCTCATTGGAGTTTGAATTTGAATTGCCCCGATGGTAACTTTTTATGGGATTTCCATCTGTATACTCTTTGGTAAAGGGTTTTGGTCTTTTGCCCATTTTTTTGGTTTTTGTTCTTTTCAGACAGGATGGCTTGCTTCTTTGGGGGTCAACTTTTGAGGTTCTCTCCTTCCGACAGGAGTCCTTTATCAGGTATGTGGTTTGCACCTATTTTCTCCCAGTTTGTAGCTTCCCTTTTGGGTCTTCTTCACAAGGTGTTTCACACATTACAGACTTCCAATTCTGATTGTTGGATCATGTCTAATGAATCAACTCTTCTTGAACGGAACAGGATTTGATGTCCAGTCGGAGGATTCTTTACCTAGCTGTCCATTCTGGACATTTTTTTCCCTAGAAGATTTATCATTTTACATTGAAGGCGGTGATTAATTTTGAGTTAATTTAACAACTTTTTTTTTCTTTTTGAGAGAGTGAGCATGCGCATGAGTGGGGCGTGGGGTGGAGGGAGAAGTGAAAAGAGCGTCCTTAAGCAGACTCCCCAGTGAGCTTGGAGCCTGATTTTGTCCCGGGACCCTGAGAGCATGACAAGAGCCAAAATTAAGAGCTGGCTGCCTCAGCGACTGAGTCACCCAGGCGCCACGAGTTCAGTTTTGTCCAGAGGATGAGACTTCGATTGTGGTCCTCGCCCTCCTCGTCCTCCACCTCCACCTCCTCCTCCTCTCTGCCCCTCCCACTTCTTCTTCTCCTTCTTCTTCTTTGTCTCTGGAAGTCCACTTGCTCTAGCACCATTTATTCAAAATGCTGTCACTTCTCCATTGAACTGCTTTTTCCCTTTGTCAGAACCGCATTGACATGTTGGTTGTTGGTCTCTTTCTGGGTTTGATCCTGTTCCACTTATCTATCTTTATACTGTTCCATTTGTCTATCCCTTCACCAACACCACACAGTTTTGATTACTATAGCTGTAGACCTTGAAATTGGGTGGAAGGTTTCCTTGGGTTTTCTTCTTTAGATTTATTTTCTCTCCTTTTTCTAGGTTCTGACGTGGAGAGCTTATTGTTTTGAGACAGGGAGAGACTGAGAGAGAGAGAGAGAGAGAGAGAGAGAGGTAGACAGGGAAGGGGTACAGAGAGAGAGAGATAGAGACGGATTATTAAGCAGCCTCCATGCCCAGCACCAGCACAATGCAGGTTCAGTCTCACAACCCCGAGTTTGATCATGACCCGAGTCAAAATCAAGAGTTGGACTAACTGACTGAGCCTCCCAGATGCTCCTCCTTCTTTCTAACATAGGCATCGAGTGCTCTATATGGTGCTGTCCATTGATTGAGCTGTGTCCCACAAATTTTCACATGTTGTATTTTCATTTTCCTTCTCTTCAATGCATTGAGATTTGATCTTTGATCTTGGATCATCTAGAATGTTACTTTCTCAGTGTTTGCATATTTGTTATCTTTCTCCTTTGGATACCTAGTTTTCTTTTTAAATGCTTTTTTTTTTTTTTTACTGTTTAAATTGTACTTCCGAGAAATTGATCGATAGGGTTGTCTTTGTTTCAGGTGTACAATATAGCGATTCCCCTCCCCTACCCCACCTGCTGTCAGCTCTGTTTGCAGGCACTGATGTGCCTTGGAGACTCAGGTGCACCTCCCCCACCCCTCCTCCCTGCAGCTCCTGTTGCCAGGCACTGGTTTGCGTTGGAGACGGAACCCTCGTAGGAGTTCCAAGCACTTCCTAGTGGCCCAGAAGACACTGGTAATCGGAGACAAAGCCACAAGGCTCTTTGGAGCCAGCTGGTGGCCATCCAAATGCCTCCCCACACAGTTCTGGAGCCGCTGTGGGCTGTCCTGGAGCAGCTGTGGGCTGCTGGGTTGGTGATATCCGAACGTTGGCCACATGTGCCACGAGTCTCTGGGTTTCGCTGGGAGATCCTGGTGTGCACTGCAGTGGTGGTGTTCCTGGGAAAGAGTGCACTCAGCTTCCGAAGAAGAAAGTGGCAGTGTGCCCAGAACGAGGAAGTCTCTGGAAAAGGCATGGAGAAGACCGAACCGGACGCACAAGCCCGTGGAGCTGTCGCATCATCCGAGCCGAAGGCCAGTCCTCTCCCGTTCCAGCTTCTTGCTCTGGCTGCCCTGAATCAAGATGCCGGGTGTTGGTCAGTGGGAAACACCACGCAACTGCGGAAGGGAGTTCGGCAAAGGCTGTTGAAGAGCCCTCACCAGCTGCCTCATGAAAATCCCATCTGTGGAGCAGCCCAGGAAGATGGAGAAGCCCTGGTGAGGAAAACACCAGAAGGCTTCAAGGACAGCCGTGATCTGCAGGCAAGTGCAGACCCTCTGGTTCAGGAGATTGGCAGCTGTGGACAGAGAGTGCAGGACGAGGCAGGGCAGGCAGGCAGGCCAGAGCTTCCTGAAGGAGGAGTGCGGCGGCAGGCCAGCGCTGAGGGCCAGAGCCAACAGCACACCCTCAGCCAGATCCTCCTGAAGGGGATGCATGTGCTAGAGCTGCTTGGAGATCATCTGGAAGGTGGGGGCTCAAGGAGGCAGGTGGAGACTGGCTCCTCCTCCCCTGACCACGTGCCCTCAGGCGGGAGCCCCGTGAACCAATTCAAGCCGTCCAGGGCACTGAAGAAGGCACGTCAGAGGAATGAAGAGCTCCCAAGAAACCCAACAAGCCACCAAGCTGAGCAAGGACCTGTTCACCTTCGGAACACCCTCCTGGACGGTGAGATTCCGAAGTTGCGCCTGAAGCTTGAGGCAGAGCCGAAGCTGTGCGAAGAGCACCTCAGACACCTGGAGAGGAAGATGATGGAGGAGAAGGCACGCTGCCTGCAAGTGAAGAACGAGCTTGCCAAGGTGCGCAGGAAGGCGGATGCTGCCCACTGGCACTTGGGCCTCTATAGGAACATGGCCGCCGACCTGCACAGAGAATGGCAGAAAATCTCCTCCTTGCATGAGCGGGAGCGCCTCCTGGTGGAGAAGAGGAGTGAGGAGAGCCAGAAGGCTGTCCTGTGGGCAGAGAGGGAGTTCCAAAGGCTCCAGGCCCAAAACCATTGCCTCAGGCAGAAGCTGGCCAACTCTGGGCCCAAGGTCCAGCCTGTCTCCGGGGGGCCTCCTGCTCCTGCTCCTGCTGTTCCGGGCACAGCCTCCAAATACCCTCAAGGGCCAATGGCTCCCCTGAAACCCAGGAAGCCCAAGAAGGGAGCAAGGGTGCACTGGCCAGACTCCAAGTTCTCGGGTCCCCTGCAGGTCTGATTCCCTTGCCCAGCAGCCACCAACACTCACAACCAGAGCACAAAAGCTCCTGTGCTTACCCCTTCAGCCATACCCATGGCTCCTTTGACTTGAGATCCACCCCATCCTTTAGCCTGATGCTCCATATTCCCTGGAGCCGTATGAGTGTGAGAGAATATTTTTCAGTGTTCAGCGTAACACAAATAAAAATAAAAATATCCAATGGCTGAGACTACTGCTACTGAGAATGGATTTGATTAAGGGATTCTATGCCAAGCAAGGGACGGTTTGAAGTGTCTTTTATCGATCCCTTAATCGTCCCAATAACCCAGTGTGTCATGTCTGACTGAGGTTCAGACAGGGGAAACAACTTGCCCCAAGATCACACAGCTAGTGAATTTCAGAGCTCCCGTTCCAAACCAGGGTTGTCTAATGATCACCTGCTGTGCCAATAACTTCTAGTATTATGCCTACTACTGTTCTTCTTCTCCTTCTCCTCCTCCTCCTCCTCCTCCTCCTCCTCCTCCTCCTCCTCCTCCTCCGCCTCTTCTTCTTCTTCTTCTTCTTCTTCTTCTTTTTCTTTGGAGAGACAGAAAGGGTGACGGCGCACACATACACACACACACACACACAAAGGAACGCACACACATGCAGGCGGGGGAGGGGCCGAGTTAGAGAGATTCCTCGACAGGCTTTGGACTCAAGTGCTGAACCAGACGCTGGTCTGGATTTCCCAGATCACGTGATCAGCCCTGAACCGAAATCAGGAGCCAGACACTGACCTGACAGGCACCCTTGGGCAAGGAACTTCTAGCAAAGCTGCTGAAGGATCCCAGAAGGGCTTGGTAAAATGTTCCCCTCGTTCACGTCCTAGGATGTGATGATTCTATGCAAAGATAATAGTGCATATAATATAATCTAACATAATATATAATAATAGAAGGATGCAGAGATTATAGTGGTGGCTAGCTGAGGTCAAGTCCCAGCCAAGTAGGGAGGGCAGCCTTTAAGGGTCTCCAACGATTCCCATCTTGGGTACACATCGTTTTGTGTTCCATACTCTACCTCTTGATTCGAGTCAGAACTACTGACTCCCTTGTAAAGGACAGAATGTGGCCAAAGTGATAGGATGTCCCTTCGGAGGTGAGTTTACAAAGAGACTGGTCTCCTCTTGGGCTTGCCCGCCCTCCGTCCCTCCCTCCCTCATCTGTTCCCAGGGAAGCCAGCTGCTCCTTGGGATCTTTATGCTGGAGAGGCCCATGGGGCAAGGAATGACTATTTCTTGCTTCCAGCAATGGAGGGCCTCTGGCTGCTCACAGCCAGCTGAGGGAGCTCAAAAGCAGACTTACCCCCAACAAGCCGGCAGATGACTGAAGATCCAGAGGCCCTCTGGACTGCAGCCTTGTGAGAGATCCTGAGCCACAGGGACCTGGCTAGTTGCACCTGGATGGCTGGCCCACAGAAACCATATCAGCTTATGAATGTTCTTTTAGGCCCATTGGTTCGGGGAAAACCTTCAAGAAAGACAGGAGTGGGAAGCCAAATGTTTGGCTTCTGACCCACCCCCCCTCTCCTGGGGTTGAAATTCCAGGGAAATCAAGAGATGGTAGAAACGCCTGAGAGATGAGGGTAAACAATGGAAGAGAGAGGACATCTATGCTGATCGCCATGGATCTCTCTGAGAGGACATCCTCCCACTTGATCCTCCTGTGTCGAAGGGTGGCAAATGCAGGGGGAGACACCTGGCAGTGTGGTCCAAGTCGGCTGAGAGCACTCGACCCAGCCCCACAGAGCCTCCTAGAAGGCAGAGAAAGAGCCCAGAAGTTCCCTGGGGCCCCTAGAGAAGGCCCCGAGAGAAGGAGATGAGTTGAAAGCCTGGGACCTGGTCGTTGGACTTCTAGACTGGAGGGGAGATGGCCTGTGGAAGGGCCACTGCCCGCAACCCCTGTTGGACCAGACCCCTCCTGTCTGCTTTGGGAGACTGGGGGTGAATATGAGAATGAATTCATGTAGAAGAGATGGTGTTCTAATGCTTGGTTTCAACTTCTTGAAATCCTTTCAACTTCTTGAAATCGTTGACATTCCTTTTCTCCTTGTCCCCAGGACCACCATGAATGGGAAGGGGCCTTCAAAGAAGCAAGATGAGAACATCTCTTACAAGGCTGTCCAGTGTCAATATCCAACCACTGCAGTCACTTCTACCCCCTTGGCAGCCCCACTGCTTCCATCAGGACACAGATCCGTTCCTGTACAGGTTTTTGAGCAAACGTAAGTTTGGATTTCTCGCAGAGAAATGCCAAGAGTGCAATGACTGGGTTCCTAGGGTGGTTGCAAGTCTAGTTTTCAGAGAAACTGTCTGGAGGGTTGGGTCACTCTACTGTGCACCCGAAAAGCATATTCTACTGCTTGTTCCCTGGAATTTAAATCCAGGCCTTGAAAAAGAAAAGGAACTGTGAACTGTTTTCAAGAGGGAGCTCTATCATCTTCCATTCCCAACAGCGATGCAGGAGCGATCCAGTCGTGCCACATCCTGCCTTGCATTGGGGAGTGGGGTCTCTCTCTCCCTCTCGGGTGCATTTGGTTTGCATCATGGTGATAGGTGTGCAGTGAGAGCTCATTGGAGTTTGAATTTGAATTGCCCCGCTGGTAACTTTTTATGGGATTTCCATCTGTATACTCTTTGGTAAAGGGTTTTGGTCTTTTGCCCATTTTTTTTGTTTTTGTTCTTTTCAGACTGGATGGCTTGCTTCTTTGGGGGTCAACTTTTGAGGTTCTCTCCTTCCGACAGGAGTCCTTTATCAGGTATGTGGTTTGCACCTATTTTCTCCCAGTTTGTAGCTTCCCTTTTGGGTCTTCTTCACAAGGTGTTTCACACATTACAGACTTCCAATTCTGATTGTTGGATCATGTCTAATGAATCAACTCTTCTTGAACGGAACATGATTTGATGTCCAGTCGGAGGATTCTTTACCTAGCTGTCCATTCTGGACATTTTTTTCCCTAGAAGATTTATCATTTTACATAGAAGGCGGTGATTAATTTTGAGTTAATTTAACAAATTTTTTTTTTCTTTTTGAGAGAGTGAGCATGCGCATGAGTGGGGCGTGGGGTGGAGGGAGAAGCGAAAAGAGCGTCCTTAAGCAGACTCCCCAGTGAGCTTGGAGCCTGATTTTGTCCCGGGACCCTGAGAGCATGACAAGAGTCAAAATTAAGAGCTGGCTGCCTCAGCGACTGAGTCACCCAGGCGCCACGAGTTCAGTTTTGTCCAGAGGATGAGACTTCGATTGTGGTCCTCGCCCTCCTCGTCCTCCACCTCCACCTCCTCCTCCTCTCTGCCCCTCCCACTTCTTCTTCTCCTTCTTCTTCTTTGTCTCTGGAAGTCCACTTGCTCTAGCACCATTTATTCAAAATGCTGTCACTTCTCCATTGAACTGCTTTTTCCCTTTGTCAGAACCGCATTGACATGTTGGTTGTTGGTCTCTTTCTGGGTTTGATCCTGTTCCACTTATCTATCTTTATACTGTTCCATTTGTCTATCCCTTCACCAACACCACACAGTTTTGATTACTATAGCTGTAGACCTTGAAATTGGGTGGAAGGTTTCCTTGGGTTTTCTTCTTTAGATTTATTTTCTCTCCTTTTTCTAGGTTCTGACGTGGAGAGCTTATTGTTTTGAGACAGGGAGAGACTGAGAGAGAGAGAGAGAGAGAGAGAGAGAGGTAGACAGGGAAGGGGTACAGAGAGAGAGAGATAGAGACGGATTATTAAGCAGCCTCCATGCCCAGCACCAGCACAATGCAGGTTCAGTCTCACAACCCCGAGTTTGATCATGACCCGAGTCAAAATCAAGAGTTGGACTAACTGACTGAGCCTCCCAGATGCTCCTCCTTCTTTCTAACATAGGCATCGAGTGCTCTATATGGTGCTGTCCATTGATTGAGCTGTGTCCCACAAATTTTCACATGTTGTATTTTCATTTTCCTTCTCTTCAATGCATTGAGATTTGATCTTTGATCTTGGATCATCTAGAATGTTACTTTCTCAGTGTTTGCATATTTGTTATCTTTCTCCTTTGGATACCTAGTTTTCTTTTTAAATGCTTTTTTTTTTTTTTTACTGTTTAAATTGTACTTCCGAGAAATTGATCGATAGGGTTGTCTTTGTTTCAGGTGTACAATATAGCGATTCCCCTCCCCTACCCCACCTGCTGTCAGCTCTGTTTGCAGGCACTGATGTGCCTTGGAGACTCAGGTGCACCTCCCCCACCCCTCCTCCCTGCAGCTCCTGTTGCCAGGCACTGGTTTGCGTTGGAGACGGAACCCTCGTAGGAGTTCCAAGCACTTCCTAGTGGCCCAGAAGACACTGGTAATCGGAGACAAAGCCACAAGGCTCTTTGGAGCCAGCTGGTGGCCATCCAAATGACTCCCCACACAGTTCTGGAGCCGCAGTGGTCTGTCCTGGAGCAGCTATGGGCTGCTGGGTTGGTGATATCCGAACGTTGGCCACATGTGCCACGAGTCTCTGGGTTTCGCTGGGAGATCCTGGTGTGCACTGCAGTGGTGGTGTTCCTGGTAAAGAGTGCATTCAGCTTCTGAAGAAGAAAGGGGCATTGTGCCCAGAACGAGGAAGTCACTGGAAAAGGCATGGAGAAGACCGAACCGGACGCACAAGCCCGTGGAGCTGTCGCATCATCGCAGCAGAAGACTAGCACGGTGCCTGAAAGTGAAGAACGAACTTGCCAAGGTGCGCAGGAGGGCGGATGCTGCCCACTGGCACTTGGGCCTCTACAGGAATATGGCCGCAGACCTGCACTAAGAATGGCGGAAAATCTCCTCCTTGCATGAGCGGGAGCGCCTCCAGGTGGAGAATAGAAGTGAGGAGAGCCAGAAGGCTGTCCTGTGGGCAGAGAGGGTGTTCCAAAGTCTCCAGGCCCAAAACCATTGCCTCAGGCAGAAGCTGGCCAACTCTGGGCCCAAGGTCCAGCCTGTCTCCGGGGGGCCTCCTGCTCCTGCTCCTGCTCCTGCTGTTCCGGGCACAGCCTCCAAATACCGTCAAGGGCCAAAGGCTCCCCTGAAACCCAGGAAGCCCAAGAAGGGAGCAAGGGTGCACTGGCCAGACTCCAAGTTCTCGGGTCCCCTGCAGGTCTGATTCCCTTGCCCAGCAGCCACCAACTCTCACAACCAGAGCACAAAAGATCCTCTGTTTACCCCTTAAACCATACCCTTTGCTCCTTTGTCTTGAGATCCACCCCATTATTTAGCTGATGATCCATATTCCCTCGAGCCGTATGAGTGTGTGAGAATATTCTTCAGTGTTAAGCTTAACACAATAAAAATAAAAATATCAAAATGCTGAGACTCCTGCTACTCAGAATGGATTTTATTAAGGGATTCTATGCCAAGAAATGGAGGGTGTGAAGTGTCTTTTATCGATCACTTAATCTTCTCAATAACCCAATGTGTCATGTCTGACTGATTTTCAGAGAGGGGAAACAACTTGCCCCAAGATCACACAGCTAGTGAATTTCAGACCTCCTGTTCCAAAAAAGGGTTGTCTAATGATTCACTTCTGTGCCAATAACTTGTACTACTATGTCTACTACTTTTCTTCTTCTTCTTCTTCTTCTTCTTCTTCTTCTTCTTCTTCTTCTTCTTCTTCTTCTTCTTCTTCAAAGAGACGAAAGGGAGAAGGCACACACACACACACACACACACACACACACACACACACACGTGCGCAAGCGGGGGAGTGGCAGAGAGAGATTCCTAGAGGGGCTTCCGACTCAAGTGCAGAACAGGATGCTGGGCTGGATTTCACAGATCATGTGATCACACCCTGACCGAAATCAGGAACCAGACCCTGAACTGACAGGCACCCTTGTGCAAGGAACTTCTAGGTAAGCTGCTGAAGGATCCCAGATGGGCTTGGTTAAATGTTCTCCTAATTCACATTCTAGTAAGGATGCAAATATTATAGTGGTGGCTAGCTGAAGTCAAGTCCCACCAAAGTAGGGAGGGCAGCCTTAAAGGGTCTCCAATGATTCGCATCTTGGACGCACATCATTTTGTGTTCCATACTCTACCTCTTGATTAGAGTGAGGAACTAGTGACTCACTTCTAAAGGACTGAATATAGCCAAAGTGATAGGATGTCACTTCGGAATTTAGTTTACAAAGAGACTGATCTCCTCTTGGGCTTGCCTGCCCTACCTCCATCCCTCATCTTTTCCCAGGGAAGCCGGCTGCTCATTGTCTGCTCTATCATGGAGAGGCCCATGGGGCAAGTAATGAAGATTTGTTGCATCGAGCTATGGAGGACCTCTGGCTGCTCACATCCCCCTGAGTGACCTCAAAAGCAGATTTCCCCCCAAGAAGCCTGGAGATGACTTAGGATCCAGATGTCATCTTGACTGCACCCTTGTGAGAGATCCTGAGGCACAGGGACCTGACTAGTTGCACTTGGATGGCTGGCCCACAGAAACCATATGAGGTTATCAATATTGTTTTAGGCCCTTTGTTTTGCGGAAAACATTCAAGAAAGACAGGAGTGTGAATTCAAATGTTTGGCTTCTGACCCACGCCCCCTCTCCTGGGCTTGAAATTCCAGGGAAATCAAGAGATGGTAGAAAGTACTGAGAGATGAGAGTAAACAATGGAAGAAAGAGGACCTCTATACTGTTTGCTATGTATCTCTCTGAGAGGACGTCCCCTCAATTGATCCTCCCGTGTCGATAGGTGGCAAATGCAGGAGGATACAACTGGCAGGGTGGTCCATGTCCGCTGAGAGCACTTGATCCAGCCCCGCAGAGCCTCCTAGAAGGCAGAGAAAGTGCCCAGAAATTCCCTGGGGCCCCTAGAGAAGGCACAGATATTAGATGAGTTGAAAGCCTGGGACCTGGTCATTGTACTTCTGGGCTAGAGGGGAGTTGGCCTGTGGAAGGGCCACTGCCCGCAACCGCTGTTGGACCAGACCCCTCCTGTCTGCTGCGGGACACTGGGGGTGAATAAGAGAATGAATTCGTGTAGAAGAGATGGTGTTCTAATGCTTGGCAGGTTTCAACTTCTTGAAATCATTGACATTCCTTTTCTCCTTGTCCCCAGGACCACCATGAATGGGAAGGGGCCTTCAAAGAAGCAAGATGAGAACATCTCATACAAGGCTGTCCAGTGTCAATATCCAACCACTGCAGTCATTTCTACCCCCTTGGCAGCCCCACTGCTTCCATCAGGACACAGATCCATTCCTGTACAGGTTTTTGAGTAAACGAAAGGTTTTTTTTGTTTGTTTGTTTGTTTACAGCATAACAATGTTCATTGTTTTGGCATCACACCCAGTGCTCCATGCAGTATGTGCCCTCCCTATTACCCACCACCTGGCTCCTCAACCTCCCACCCCCCCGCCCCTTCAAAACCCTCTGGTTGTTTTTCAGAGTCCATAGTCTCTCATGGTTCATCTCCCTTTCCAGTTTCCCTCAACTCCCTCTCCTCTCCATCTCCCCATGTCCTCCATGTTCTTTGTTGTGCTCCACAAATAAGTGAGACCATATAATACTTGACTCTCTCTGCTTGACTTATTTTGCTCAGCATAATTTCTTCCAGTCCCGTCCATGTTGCTACAAAAGTTGGGTATTCGTCCTTTCCGATGGAGGCATAATACTCCATTGTGTATATGGACCACATCTTCCTTATCCATTCATCTATTGAAAGGCATCTTGGTTCTTTCCACAGTTTGGCGACCGTAGCCATTGCTGCAATAAACACTGGGGTACAGATGGTCCTTCTTTTCACTACATCTGTATCTTTGGGGTAAATACCCAGCAGTGCAATTGCAGGGTCATAGGGAAGCTCTATTCTTAATTTCTTCAGGAATCTCCACACTGTTCTCCAAAGTGGCTGCACTAACTTGCATTCCCTCCAACAGTGTAAGAGGGTTCCTCTTTCTCCACATCCTCTCCAACACACGTTGTTTCCTGTCTTGCTAATTTTGGCCATTCTAACTGGTGTCAGGTGGTATCTCAATGTGGTTTTAATTTGAATCTCCCTGATGGCTAGTGATGATGAACATTTTTTCATGTGTCTGATAGCCATTTGTATGTCTTCGTTGGAGAAGTGTCTGTTCATATCTTCTGCCCATTTTTTGATATGATTATCTGTTTTGTGTGTGTTGAGTTTGAGGAGTTCTTTATAGACCCTGGATATCAACCTTTTGTCTGTACTGTCATTTGCAAATATCTTCTCCCATTCCGTGGGTTGCCTTTTTGTTTTGTTGACTGTTTCCTTTTCTGTGCAGAAGCTTTTGATCTTGATGAAGTCCCAAAAGTTCATTTTCGCTTTTGTTTCCTTGGCCTTTGGAGACATATCTCTTTTTTTTTTAATTTTTATTTGTTTATTTACAGCATAACAGTGTTCATTGTTTTGGCATCACACCCAGAGCTCCATGCAGTACGTGCCCTCCTCATTACCCACCACCTGGTCCCTCAACCTCCCAACCCCGCCCCCACTCCCCCGCCGCCCCTTCATAACCCTCTGGTTGTTTTTCAGAGACCATAGTCTCTCATGGTTCATCTCCCCTTCCAGTTTCCCTCAACTCCCTCTCCTCTCCATCTCCCCATGTCCTCCATGTTATTTGTTATGCTCCACAAATAAGTGAGACCATATGATACTTGACTCTCTCTGCTTGACTTATTTTGCTCAGCATAATTTCTTCCAGTCCCGTCCATGTTGCTACAAAAGTTGGGTATTCGTCCTTTCCGATGGAGGCATAATACTCCATTGTGTATATGGACCACATCTTCCTTATCCATTCATCCGTTGAAGGGCATCTTGGTTCTTTCCACAGTTTGGCGACCGTAGCCATTGCTGCAATAAACATTGGGGTACAAATGGCCCTTCTTTCACTACATCTGTATCTTTGGGATAAATACCCAGCAGTGCAATTGCAGGGTCATAGGGAAGCTCTATTTTTAATTTCTTCAGGAATCTCCACACTGTTCTCCAAAGTGGCTGCACTAACTTGCATTCCCACCAACAGTGTAAGAGGGTTCCTCTTTCTCCACATCCTCTCCAACACACGTTGTTTCCTGTCTTGCTAATTTTGGCCATTCTAACTGGTGTCAGGTGGTATCTCAATGTGGTTTTAATTTGAATCTCCCTGATGGCTAGTGATGATGAACATTTTTTCATGTGTCTGATAGCCATTTGTATGTCTTCGTTGGAGAAGTGTCTGTTCATATCTTCTGCCCATTTTTTGATATGATTATCTGTTTTGTGTGTGTTGAGTTTGAGGAGTTCTTTATAGACCCTGGATATCAACCTTTTGTCTGTACTGTCATTTGCAAATATCTTCTCCCATTCCGTGGGTTGCCTTTTTGTTTTGTTGACTGTTTCCTTTGCTGTGCAGAAGCTTTTGATCTGGATGAAGTCCCAAAAGTTCATTTTTGCTTTTGTTTCCTTGGCCTTTGGAGACATATCTTGAAAGAAGTTCCTGTGGCTGATGTCGAAGAGGTTACTGCCTATGTTCTCCTCTAGGATTCTGATAGATTGCTGTCTCACGTTGAGGTCTTTTATCCATTTCCAGTTGATCTTTCTGTATGGTTTAAGAGAATGGTCGAGTGTCATTCTTCTACATATCGCTGTCCTGTTTTCCCAGCACCATTTATTGAAGAGACTGTCTTTTTTCCATTGAATATTTTTTCCTGTTTTGTCGAAGATTATTTCACCATAGAGTTGAGGGTCCATATCTGGGCTCTCCACTCTGTTCCACTGGTCTATGTGTCTGTTTTTATGCCAGTACCACACTGTCTTGGTGATCACAGCTTTGTAGTAAAGCTTGAAATCAGGTAATGTGATGCCACCAGTTTTGTTTTTGTTTTTCAACATTTCCTTAGCAATTCGGGGTCTCTTCTGATTCCATACAAATTTTAGGATTATTTGCTCCAGCTCTTTGAAAAATATCGGTGGAATTTTGATTGGAATGGCATTAAAAGTATAGATTGCTCTAGGCAGTATAGACATTTTAACAATGTTTATTCTTCCAATCCAAGAGCATGGAGCAGTCTTCCATCTTTTGGTGTCTTCTTCAATTTCTTTCATGAGTGTTCTGTAGTTCCTCGAGTACAGGTCCTTTACCTCTTTGGTTAGATTTATTCCCAGGTATCTTATGTTTCTTGGTGCTATAGTAAATGGAATCGATTCTCTAATTTCCCTTTCTGTATTTTCATTGTTAGTGTATAAGAAAGCCACTGATTTCTGTACATTTTCTTTGTATCCTGCCATGTTACTGAATTGCTGTATGAGTTCTAATAGTTTGGGGGTGGAGTCTTTGGGGTTTTCCATATAAAGAATCATGTCATCTGCGAAGAGAGAGAGTTTGACTTCTTCCTTGCCAATTTGGATACCTTTGATTTCTCTTTGTTGTCTGATTGCCATTGCTAGAACTTCTAATACTATGTTGAACAAGAGTGGTGAGAGTGGGCATCCTTGTCGTGTTCCTGATCTCAACGGGAAGACTGCAAGCTTTTTCCCATTGAGGATGATATTTACTGTGGGTCTTTCATAGATAGATTTTATGAAGTTCAGTATATCCCTATACTTTGAAGCGTTTTCATCAGGAACGGATGCTGGATTTTGTCAAATGCTATTTCTGCATCAATTGAGAAGACCATGTGGTTCTTCTCTCTTCTCTTATTGATTTGTTCTATCACATTGATTGATTTGCGAATGTTGAACCATCCTTGCAACCCAGGGATGAATCCCACCTGGTCATGGTGGATAATCTTTTGAATGTGCTGCTGGATCCTGTTTGCTAGGATCTTGTTGAGAATCTTTGCATCCATATTCATCAGTGATATTGGTCTGAAATTCTCCTTTTTGGTAGGGTCTTTGCCTGGTTTGGGGATCAGGGTAATGCTGGCTTCATAAAAAGAGTCTGGAAGTTGTCCTTCTGCTTCAATTTTTTGGAACAGCTTCAGGAGAATTGGTGTTATTTCTTCTTTGAAAGTTTGGTAGAATTCCCCAGGGAATCCGTCAGGTCCTGGGCTCTTGTTTTTGGGGAGGTTTTTGATCACTGCTTCAATCTCGTTACTAGATATCGGTCTATTCAGGTTGTCAATTTCTTCCTGGTTCGATTTTGGGAGTTTGTAGTTTTCCAGGAATGCATCCATTTCATCTAGGTTGCTTAGCTTATTGGCATATAACTGTTGGTAATAATTTCTGATGATTGTTTCTATTTCCTTGGTGTTCGTTGTGATCTCTCCCTTTTCAGTCATAATTTTATTAATTTGGGATTTCTCTCTTTTCTTTTGGATTAGTGTGGCCAATGGTTTATCGATCTTATTGATTCTTTCAAAAAACCAGCTTCTAGTTTCTTTGATACATTCTACTGTATCTCTCGTTTCTACCTCATTGATCTCTGCTATAATATTGATTATTTCCCTTTTTGCATGTTGAGTTGGTTTGATTTGTTGTTGATTCTCCAGTTCTTTAAGGTGTAGAGACAGCTGGTGTATTCTGGATTTTTCAATGTTTTGGAGGGAGGCTTGGATGGCTATGTATTTCCCCCTTAGAACCACCTTTGCTGTATCCCATAGGTTTTGGACCGAAGTGTCTTCATTCTCATTGGTTTCCATGAATTGTTTAAGTTCATCTTTGATCTCCTGTTTTATCCAAGCATTCTTAAGCAAGGTGGTCTTTAGCTTCCAGGTGTTTGAGTTCTGATAGCTGTTAGATCTTTTAATTTACAAAGTTGATTATACTTGTTTACTAGCTTTTATAAGAGGATTTTAATGATGTACATAGCATAGTAAAATTTTATTTGTGATAATAACTTATTAATTTCTAACCTCTTAAAAAATCATGTTCGATTTTACTTTTGTCATCTGGAGACCCGTATTTCTAAGTAAGAATTTTTGTGCCATTAATAATAATCCATCACTGAAATAAAACAGAATTATATATGATGAATTACAATGTAGAAGTAATAATAAATATCTTGAAATTATATTCTTTGTTTTATTTTTTAAAAGGCTTTTCTTGCTTTATCTACCAGCTATCCGGGGAATATCAAACATTTAATTGTTTCTATATTGAGTTGAGAGTATTTACACTTAAACAGTTGTGATGTCATTGTTTTTGTGTCTTTATCACTATCTGGATTTTTTGTAGGGTGGGTCTGCTTGATTTTATATCCCTGGCATTAATCAGTTTGCATATAAATTGAGTCAGCTTTGATTTTAATATTGCTTTCTTATGAAATATTAATGTTTTTATTAAATCTTTACTACTGCCAGGTACATTGAATGTTATGGACAGATTGTAAAATGAAAATTGGAATTAGTCTAATGCCTTGTCTTGAAGTACATGATGAATTAGAGTGGTTTTCCTCTGAAGCTGGGATGATGTTACCATGGTGAGAGCTTCTGTTGCCATGACATTTGCTTGCATATTTTGATAGGTCTTCATTTGAAGAAGGGCTCTGTTTCCTGGCAGACTGGAAAAGTGTCATTCTATCTTTTCCCCAAATGTGTTATTTTTTACTGAAAAATATAATAATTTCCAAAGAATTGTAATAGTGAAGTGCCAAGAAAGAAAATATACCTTATTTTAAATTTTTTCCCTTGTTCAACTTTTGGAATATAGCAACATAGTCTTAGCTTGCTTTGTATGAGAAGGAAGAACATCATTTTTCTAGTTTTCTTAATAAATAGAATACTGTATTTCCATTGGATTGTGTTGACAAAATAAGCAGCTAAAGATGAATTATTTGTAATCAGTCTCAGTTGGATATAGGTATATAATGTTATTGTACAACCAAAGACATGGCTAATGATGATATATTGGTAGCAGAGCAAGGGGAAATAAATATAAATAAGGATTTCACAAAAAATGAATGAATCAGTGAATTCCAGTAGGGTAAATATATAAAGTGTAAAATCAGTTTTCATATAAATGATAAATATTAAACACAATGAATTAAGGATAGTTCTTTCTTACTCATAACGTAGGTTTAGTGTTGAAACATTAATGGTAATTTTTTTAAAAAAATGTATTTGACAGTGGTATGTTTTTAATTTTTAATTGCTCTCCCATATCATCTCTTCCTCAGTTACTGACTATTGCTAGTTTTTAACTTTTTGTGTTTCTTTATGCATTTATAAACAATTACAAGTATGTTAATACATTCTTATTCCCACCCTACTTTTCAAGAAAGGCAGCATATTATTTTGTGCTTTGCTTTTAAGAATTTGTCCATCCATGTTTTTAAATGTGTATTTTGTTAGTGCTTTAATTTTAGCATATGGGGACATGTTGGGATCAGCACAAAGATAGGGGTTATTTTAGACATCTCCCATCCTTTATGCTTGAGGCAATTCAGAGTTTTAGAAGAAAATATTTAAAAGTACACATTCTGTCAATTAAGAATGAAAAAAATTGATTTTCATTTTGTTGTTGAAGTTCAGTGATGACTTCAGTGGCTTTTTCTACTGGTAGACCAATTTGTTTTGTAAAAGGTATAAATTGAAATGTTCTGTAATGAGTACATATTTATACAAGCTATTTTTTTTTCTGCTTCAAATTGTTTTCTTCTTTCCTCTATTACTCCCATTCATCCTTCGAATGTGAAATTAGGTGTTGCTTGGGGAAGCCAGGTCTGGCTAGGTGAGTGTGACTCTGCCCTGCTACCACAGTACTCTTGCTGGCTCCAAATCATTTAACACCATATTGTGATTTTTAGTTATTTTAAGAATTCGTTTTTCCCTAACTAGACTATAAATACCATGAAAGCAGAGACCATATTTGTCTCATTCACAGTGATATTTTTAGTACCTATAACGTAGTAGGTTCTCAGAGGATGACTATTAGGTGCTGTGTTTTGTATGTATACATTCTAAATGTCTCAGTTCCTGAGATTCACTGGACTTTCTCTTATTTCTGTTTATATTCATTCTTCTTCCCTAGAACTCTCTGTTTAAATTTTACTTCCTTTGAGAAGCTTCTCTTGATCTGTTTGATTATATGCTGTATTCTATATTACATACCATCATAGTTCTGAACTGCACATTTGGTATAGTTCATAATCTATTGTAATTGCTTATTTGTCTGAAATCCTCCCATTACCTTCATCTCTCTGGCCTCTAGTGTAGAGGTTGACACAGACCTACTAGTTGATCGGTAGATATTTGTTGGAGAAAAAAGGAATGAATGCATACTCTAGACAGTGGTTCTCAACTGGGGCCATTTTATTTGCCAGATGACATTCGACAATGTCTGGAGACATTTTTGATTATCACAGATGAGAGGGGGTGAATCAATGTTGGTGCTGGTGTCAGTGAGCACTGGCCAGGGATGCTGCTAAATCTTCTACTATGCACAGGACAGACCTCCCCTGGCCCCATTCCATGCTGTGCCCCAAGCAAACACTTATCTGGACTACAGATGAAGATTTGGAAGTAGGTTTTTTTAAAAAATATTTTATTTATTTGACAGAGAGAAATCACAACTAGGCAGAGAGGCAGGCAGAGAGAGAGAAGGAAGCAGGCTCCTTGTGGAGCAGAGAGCCCCATGTGGGGCTCGATCCCAGGATCCTGGGATCATGACCTGAGCTGAAGGCAGAGGCTTTAACCCACTGAGCCACCCAGGCGCCCCTGGAAGTAGTTTTTAGCTTAGGTGTATTTGGAGCTCTAGAGGAGTGGGTCATAATGCAGTGAGTAACAGTGAGAAAAGGCAGAGAATAGATACTTGAAGAATGTATATTCAAAATTGATTCCAATGTTGAAATTTACCCCAAGTGACACAATTTTTTAAATCTCTGATAAATATTTAATGTTAATGTTTCTCTGATGGTTTTTAGTGAAGCAGAATAAGCCTGTATAGTATTATATATTGACTTTTTTGCACATTCCCTGTCTGCCATGCCCTGTTGTGTGATACTTGTATGTGTTTTCTTTCTGTTCCTTGCTTTCTGTCATTCAAGGGCTGTGTGTGTGTGTGTGTGTGTGTGTGTGTGTGTGTTGTGTGTTTCATGTTGAGTAATGTAACGTAAAATTATAAAATTATTTTTGTTATGAAGTTTTTGAGAACTTCTTTGCTTCCTGAGATAATTAAAACTCTTGGAGTTATTTATTAAATAAATGATTTACAAAGAAATTGAGTTGTTCTCTTAAACAGAAATATTGACAAGAGGGCAAAATTACTCCCATTGCCTTTTTTAACTAAATTATCTGCCTTCCAACTGAGAGCACTGCCTATCGTATCAATTCTTCATACCAATGTTAGGAGCACAGAAGATTGTTTTAATGGTATATGTAGTACAAATTACTAAGAAGGAGCTTAATGTGGTTGATGTATAGAGTAACTAGGTTGCAGGTGTTTATTGTATCTAGAGTTTGATCAACTGTCAGTAGACTGCTTTGATTTAGACTTGTGTCCACCAGAGAAGAAGAGAAACTGTGAAAGTCTACTATCTTGAAAAGTTAATGGATGTTTTTAATCATATGACAGTAATCTTAGATATTAAGTGGGAATTAATCTGGAGTTGTGGAATGTATTAGCTCATTCCTTCGTCTAATAAGTTGGGTACTTACTATACATCATATACATTGCTGAGTTTTGGAAATGATAAAAATGGATAGAGGCGAGGTGTCTGCCCACAAAGCACTTGCATTCTGTGGAGAAACTTGACATAGCAGCATGTTACATTACAGTGTATAAGGTGAAAGGGTGCAGACTGATGGAGCAGGGGAGGTTCTCTGGTGGGCCCAGAGAGTAGGATCAGGGTACATGGGGAGATTAGGCCCATGTTAAAGTTAGGTATAGATAGTTGGCTTAGTAGGCTTTCACCATTAGTAGAGATGAAATAAGTGGTTTGGCTTCTGAAGAAGTTTAGGTGCTGAGCTCTTTTCCTGCTATCCAGGACTCTTGCCAGTTGCTTTCTCCTCCCACTCATCCCTCCCCACAAAACTAGAGTCATTAGAAAACCACTGACTTAAAATTGGTTTCCTTTGAACCAGTTTTATAATCTTTTCTCTTGACATCATTTAATCCAACCTTTTCAACCTTTAATCGTTTGTTTTTGGACAAATGATACATTTTATTATGTTAATGGCATGAAGATTTTTGTACTACTGTGATTTGGGAATTTTTTTGGACAAGTTGTAATCATTCTGGTTATCAATTTGTTTATCTGTAAAAGGGGGAGTTTACTGCATGTTGTCAGGGCCTTTCATTTTTCTAGTATTTTTGTTTGGGTCTATTAACTGGTCTTGATACTGAGTATTTTTATTTAACCTTTTTTTTTAAAGATTTTATTTATTTATTAGAGAGAGGGAGAGATGAGAGAGAGCACACAAACAGGGGGGACAGCAGAGGGAATGGGAGAAGTTGGCTCTCTGTTCAGCAGGGAGCCTCATGTGGTGCTTGATCCCAGGACCCTGGGATCATGACCTGAGCCGAAGGCAGATGATTAACCAACTGAGCCACCCAGGCACCCCTAACCTGTCATTATCCCAGTTTCCTTATTGTCTAAATTTTAAAATCACTGTAGTTCTATGGAACCACCTAGATACAGATACTAAAGCTGAAGTTTCAGAAGTCTTTGTATAATTATAGTTTTTTCAGAAGTTGTTTCATTAGAAATGTAAGCCACGGGTTATTTTATTAAAACAACAGCAAGAAGAAATTAATTAGACTTGTGAATAAGATAGTAGAAACAGTAATCTGAATGTTTTTGAGTAACCTGAATAAACCAAGAAACTAAATCAGTTCTCTTATAATTTTACTCTCAAATTACAACTTCAATTTCCAGAAGTATCAGTAAAACTTTGTAAGTAAATGAGAAATGTCCGCAAGCTTTTGGGAACTGAGAAGTCTCCATTTTCTTCTCTGAGTCTTTCCATGATACCTCTCCTTACTGTCTCTACAAAGTTTGTCACCTTTCAGAAATGGAATACAAAATGATTGCCTTGACACAGTTTTATTGAGAGAATGGTTCTCCCCTCCCCCCATTTTACATCAATAAGAACAGCATAGAGTAGTGAGCCAATTTAGTCTCAGAAGACTTGAACTAACTTCCCCTCAATTCAGATTATATTCCTGGTCCCATTACTTAGAATCTTGTAAACTGATTGTTTTTAAAAATTCATTTTATGCATTTTTCTTATTCACAAAGACTTCCTTTCACCCATCCCTCTGATTTTAATGTCTTTGTTGTACTTCCTTAGCAACTCTTCCTTTAGTTTTTTTTTTTAATACCTTTATTATCTCTTGCAGATTAGATTAAAAGCCTCACTGTGGTTGAGGTCACTGTTTTGTTACTTTGTGTCTTCTCCAGCTAGTGTGGTACTAGGCACAGACTATTTAGTTAGTATTGAATGAATAACTTATCTTCCATACAGGGTATTTATATTTGTCGATTTTGCATCAGAGATATTTGCTATTTTCTTTTCTGTGATCTAACCAAGCCACTAAGTCTGGCGTTGTTTTACTCTTCTGTCCTGTAGCATTATACCTAATTATACCAGTTAGGATTTCTTCTGTTTTCCTTAAAACTAAATGCTAGGACAATAAAAATAAAACTAATATTATGGTAAGACCAGGGATCTTTCTTAGCTTCAAGGTGTGATCCTTGTAAAGAAGGCATTCTGTCTCAGGTTTCAGTGTAGGGCCTAGATGGGATATGATGACATAATTGCTGACATTTTACTAGTCTCAAGCCTTATTGCAGCCTCCCACATATCAAGTATTTATTGAGGATTTTACTAGGGGTTTTGTAGGCACATAATTAGACATGCTTTTTGCAAGAGTAGAATGTAAATTCTAATAAGTATTTAATACATTTTACTCATAAAATCTATGTCATTATAGAATTTACATTCAGTAATTGAGAACTATGGTATTTTAAAGTATAATTTTCTAAAATCTATTATGAATTTCATTAATTTTCATAAAGGTGCTTTGAAATTCCCAATAATATCAAGTCTATTATTTCAAATTAATAAATGGTTTGGTGTGCAATGAGATGAGGAATGACTTAAATTTCTGAATTATTGCTGTGAAAGAAACAGAATTAGTACATGCTGTTTTCTCATTAGATTGAAATTTCCAGAGAGAAGAATTGAAGGATATTTAATGTTTATTATACAAATAATATTATAGATTTAAAATTCTTTTCAGAATTTGTCATTAGCTACCTGTTATGAAATATTTTCAAACTGTACACCGTTAAACTTTCCTATATTTAATAACTTAGATTGGTATTGGTTTTTAAGTGGTCCCCTACTCATAGTTGTAAATAAACAGGGAGCAGAAGCAAAGTCTCTAAGGATGACAGTCCTTTGGCAGAGGTTGTAAATGGTGTTAAGGTGGGGTGCTGAATTTACTTTCTTCCCTTACTTTTTTTTAACCCCTCAGTAGCAACAGCGAACCACTCTCACCAAAAGGTCTATGACATTTCTGTCAGGTGTACTTTATTAGAAAAAAGATTAAATTTTATCAGATTGTTTTCATTAGTGGGTTGAGAACTGGAAAATTTTACAGCTTTAGCATTTAAAAAACTTTATATTCAGTAAGTTTAAAGGGATTTATGTGTTCTTACCCCGAAGGAAATATGTTACCTAAATGAATCTTTCAGGGCAAAGAAATGGATGAAATTTCCACTGAAATAGTATATATTTGATTTTATATTCATTCATGTTTAAACACAAGACTTGGGGGAAATAGCATGTATTCTTAAATTTGCTACAGATAAAATATCTTTCCTTTCAAGGCCAGTGGTTTGCCTTTGTAGTAAATCAAGTCATACTAAATTTGTCATTGTGTGGATTTCTGTTTGAAATAAGTAATCCCATGACTAGGGTTTTTGCAGTTTTTCTCAGATTTATAAAAATGTATTAGAATGCAATTTGACTTTTACATTTAAGAAAAATACTAGTAGTAGAGAATTCTTAGTCATTTTTCCTTCCTGATGAGTATCTTTCTCATAATACGGCTCCATTCTTAATGCCCTTGCTGAATATATATACTTGCCTCTCCTTCAGTAGGTCCTGTATTTTTCTACTCCTATGTTTTACCATGTTTATTTCATGCTCTGGTCTACATAAGTGAATGTTATCCATCTGTCAAGGCTTATAATGATCATTCCTCTATAATCAGTTACTAATTCACTCAGGTAAAATATTTCCTCTTTTTACTATGTTCCCAGAATATATTTAAACGTTTTTTTTTTTTCCCTATAGTCTCTTTAATTGCATGGATAGCAATAACTTATATTTGCCCCACCCCCTAGCTCCTTGTACCTCTTATCACTATGAATTTGCCTATTCTGGATATTTCATGTAGGTGTAGTCATACAGTTTTTGTCTTTTTGTGTCTGGCTTATTTCACTTAGCATAGTGTTTTTGAGATTCATTCATTTCGTAATATGTATTAGAACTTCATTTCTTTTTATGGCTGAATACTCCATTGTATGTACATAGCATATTTTGTTTATCCATTCATATGGTGATGGAACTTAGGTTTCCACCTTTTGACTATGGTGAATAATTCTGCACCAAACATTTGCATATGTAAGTATCTGTTTGAGTCCCTGTTTTCAATTTTTTTTTGGCTGTGTACCTAAGTTAGGGTTGCTGAATCATAGGATAATTCTGTGTTTAACTTTTTGAGGAACTATCAAACTGTTATCTGTAGTGGCTGCATCATTTTTTATTCTGTATAGTAATATATGTCGGTTCTAATTTCTCTGTACTCTGTCTAACACTTGTCCCCCACTTTAAAGACAAATGAAAGCCACCCTAGTAGGTATGAAGTGGTATCCCATTGTGATTTTGATTTACATTATTTTCATGGCTTAGCTTTATGTGCTTATTGGACTTTTTATATCTTCTATGTAGAAATGTCTATTTGATTCAAATGTGAGGCTTATACTCAGGATCCTTATAACAAGAACTGAGCTGAGATGAAGAGTTGGACGCTCAACCGACTGACCACCCCAGGCAACCCTGACAATTTTTAAATTGTATTGTTTGTCCTTTGTTATTGAGTTGTAGGAGTTCTTTATATATTTTGGGTATTAAAACCTTATTAGATAATGATTCACATTTTCTCTTCCATTCTGTAGATCGTCTTTTCATTTTCTTGATAATGTCTTATGATGTACAAGTTTTTTAATTTACTTTCTTAATCTTTATTTTTTCATTTTTTTTCCATTTATTTTATTTTATTTCTTTTCAGTGTTCCAGAATTCATTGTTTATGCACCACACCCAGTGCTCCGTGCAGTACATACCCTCCCTAATGCCCACCACCAGGCTCACCCAACCCCCCACCTTCCTCCCCTCTAAAATGCTCAGTTTGTTTCTCAGAGTCCACAGTCTCTTACGGTTTGTCTCCCCCTCCGATTTCCCCCATCTCACTTCTCCTCTCCATCTCTCCATGTCCTCCATGTTATTCGTATGCTCCTCAAGTAAGTGAAACCATATGTTAATTGACTCTCTCTGCTTGACTTATTTCACCCAGCATAATCTCTTCCAGTCCCATCCATGTTGATACAGAAGTTGGCTATTCATCCTTTCTGATGGAGGCATAATACTCCATTGTATATATGGACCATATCTTCCTTTTTTAAAAAATAATTTTCTAATTTTTTATAAACATATAATGTATTATTAGCCCCAAGGGTACAGGTCTGTGACTTGCCAGGTTTACACACTTCACAGCACTCACCATAGCACATACCCTCCCCAATGTCCATAACCCCACCACCCACTCCCTAACCCCTTCCCCCCCGCCGGGAACCCTCAGTTTGTGTTGTGAGATTAAGAGAGTCTCTTATGGTTTTGGACAATATCTTCTTTATCCATTAGTCTTTTGAAAGGTATCTTGGTTCTTTCCATAGTTTGGTGACTGTGGCCATTGCAGCTATGAACATTGGGGTATATATGGCCCTTCTTTTCACTACATCTGTATCTTTGGTGTAAATACCCACTACTGCAATTGCGGGGTCATAGGGTAGCTCTATTTTTAATTTTTTGAGTAATCTCCACACTGTTTTCCAAAGTGGCTGCACCAACTTGCATTCTCACCAACAGTGTAAGAGAGTTCCCCTTTCTCTGCATCTTCTCCAACACTTCTTGTTTACTGACCTGTTAATTTTGGCCATTCTAACTGGTGTAAGGTGGAATCTCAGTGTGGTTTTGATTTGAATCTCTCTGATGGCTAGTGATGATGAACATTTTTTCATGTGTCTGTTAGCCATTTGTATGTCTTCTTTGGAGAAGTGTATGTTCATGTCTTCTGCCCATTTTTCGACATGATTATCTGTTTTGTGTGTGTTGAGTTTGAGGAGTTCTTTATAGATCTTGGATATCAGCCCTTTGTCTGTAGTGTCATTTGCAAATACCTTCTCCCATCCCGTGGGTTGCCTCTTTGTTTTGTTAACTGTTTCTTTTGCTGCACAATAGTATTTTAATTTGATGAAGTTCAGTTTACTTTTATTTTTTTCTTTTATTTCTTGTGTTTTTTGTCTCATATCTGAGAATCCATGATTATAAAAATGTGCCCATGTTTTCATCTAAGAGTTGTATGGTTTTAGTTGTTATATTTAGGTTATTGATCCATTTAAAAATATATACTTATTTATTTTAGAGAGAGAAAATGTATTTATTACAATTAATTATAAAATTATTTATTTTATTATGATTAATTATAAAATTGTTTATTTATAAATGATTTATTTTAGAGAAAGCAAGGGGAGGGGCAGATGGAAAGGGAGAGAATCTTCAAGCAGACTCCCCACTAAGCATGGAGCCTAATGGAGGACTTGATCCCACAACTCCAAGATCATGACCCAGAACAAAATCAAGAGTCAGATGCTCAATTGACTGAGCCACCCAAGCTCCTAACATTGGTCCATTTTTTTTTTTTTCTAGGGGAAAGCGCGAACGCAGTCCCCCACTACCACAAATTATGCAGTCGAGTTTCCCACATTTGGGGAAATCGCAGGGGTCAGCACATCCGGAGTGCAATGGATAAGCATTGGTCCATTTTTAATTAGTTTTTTTATATAGTGGGAGATAGCAGTCCAACTTCATTATATTTTGCATGTGGAAATCTAGCTATCCCAGCATCATTTGTTGAAGAGAATATTCTCTCCCCAGTGAATAAACTTTGCATCCTTGTAAAAAAAAATTCATTGGATATTGCCATAAAGTTTATTTCTATACTCTCAGTGCTTTTCCATTTGTCTGTGTTTACCTTTATGCCAGTATTTCTGTTTTGATTGACAGTAGCCTTGAACTAAGGTTTGAAATTGCGATGTCTGAATCCTCCAACTTTGTCATTCTCTTTTCAATATTGTTTTGGTTTTCTTGGGTCTCTTGTAATTCTATATGAATATGGGTATCAGCTTTTTTATTTCTATGCAAAAGCCTGTTGGAATTTTGATAGGGAATATGTTGAATCTACAGATTGCTTTGGGTCGTATTGACATCCTAGCAATATTCAGTCTTCCTATATTGATACCTAAATTGAGACCATTTCCAGTATGTGATGTGTATGTGGGTTCCCCACATCAACAACTAATTCTAAGACACCAGCTGGGTGTCCTATAATCAAACTCAATTCTGACACTTGGAGATAGTATCAGATTCCACAGGTTGAAGACTCAGTCCTACAAGATTTCTGCCTTCCCCCTTCCCTTTGGAAGCCAGTGGCAAGCCCAGTTGTTACCTGTACTTCTGACCAACTGACTGTAAATCTGAGGTTTCCATGACCCTCTCCTCAGGTTTGATTAATTTGCTAGATGGAATCCATCCATAGACAAAGGAATTGGGAAGGGGCACGGAATTTTTATGCCCTTTCTGGCCTTGCCACTCTCCCCGAATCTTCACATGGTCACCAACCTAAAAGCTCTCTGAACCCTCTCCTTTTGTTGTTGTTCACGTGTGTGTGTGTGTGTGTGTGTGTGTGTGTGTGTTTCCCCCTATGGAGTCTTTATTACATAGGCATGATTAATTAGATTAGTGGCCATTGGTGATTGATCTAATGTCCAGCCCTTCTCTATTCCCTAGAAGTCAGAGGGGGAGGGACTGAAAATTCCTACCCTCTAATCACATGGTTGGCTGCTTTGGCCACCAGTCCTCAACATTAATTAAGTGCTTTCCAAAATCCACCTCACTTGACAGAACAAAAGACCTTTATTGTACTCATCACTTAGGGAATTCCAAGGGTTTTAGGAGCTCTGTACCAGAAGAAGGATGAAGACCAAATATGTATTTCTTACTATAAATCATAATATCACACTATGTATGAACACTGGATGTTTTCCAACTTTTAGGTCTTTAACTTTTTCAGTAAGGTTTGGCAGTTTTCAGTATAAAGATCATTTACTTCCTTGGTTGAATTTATTCCTAGGCATTTTGTTCTTTTAGATGTTATTATAAATGGAATTGCTTTCCTTTTTGGATTGTTTTCATTGCTTTTGTATAGAAACACAATTGATTTTTATATTGATAGTTCAACCAAAATATTAAATTATGAGAAATGAATTTAAGAAAAGTTGCCTTAAGATTCACATATTGAAAACCAGACAACATTGCCGAGAAAATTTTGGAAGACCTAAATAAATATATTTGCAGTGTTCATGAATTGGAAGATTCAGTGTTAAGATGCCATGTCTCTCCAAATCGACCTTTTGATTCAGTGCAATCTTTTTTTTTTTTAAAGATTTTATTTATTTGATATATAGAGATAGATCACAAGTAGATAGAGAGGCAAGTGGAGAGAGAGGGGGAAGCAGGCTCCCTGCTGAGCAGAGAGCCCCATGTGGGGCTCGATCCCACGACCCTGAGATCATGACCTGAGCTGAAGGCAGAGGTTAAACCCACTGAGCCACCCAGGCGCCCCTGATTCAGTGCAATCTTAAATAAAATTCCAGTAGATTTATTTTTTACAGAAATTGATAAGCCAATTTTAAAATTTATGTGGAAATATAAATGCAACCTTAGCTAAGAGGGTTTGGGAAAAGAACAATGTTTAAGGACTTACACAATGAGATTTCAAAACTTATGATAAAGCCACAGTAATTGAGACTTCCCGTGTTTACTGCAGCATTATTCATAGTAGCCAAGATATGGAAACCACCCAAGTGTCTATCAACAGATGAATAGGTAAAATATTGTGTGTGTGTGTGTGTGTGTGTGTGTGTGTGTGTGTGTCTGTGTGTGTGTGTGTGAGAGAGAGAGAGTGTGTGTGTGTGTGTGTGTACACACATATACTTAGGGAATATTATTCAGTCTTAAGGAAAGAAGGAAATTCTGCCATTTGTGACAACATGGATGAAGGTGAAGTACTTCATGCTAAATGGAATAAGCTAGACAAATATCACATGATCTCACATAAATGGAATCTTTAACAGAAAAAAAGAAAAGTTGAACACATCATAACAGAGAGAGGACATAGTTACTAGAGACTGAGGATAGGTGAGAAGAGAAGATACTGATCAAAGGATAAAAACTTTCTATCACAAGGTGAATAAATTCTAGAGACCTAATGTGAACATGGTGATTATGGCTAATAATATGTATACTTGAAATTTCCTAAGAAAGTAGATCTTAAATGCTCTTGCCACATGCCCACAAAAATGAAATTATATGAGATGATGGATATGTTAGCTTGATTGTGGTAATCATTTCACAGTTTATACATATATTAATCATCATGTTATACAGAACCTAAATTTTTTCTCAGTCAAGCTCAGTAAAACTGGAAAAATTGATTTTGGGCTTCATTAAAATAAAAAGAATTACTCATAAAAAGAAATTAAGAAAATGAAAAGGCAAAACAAAGACTGGTAGACAATATTTGCAGTATATACATGGCACCAAGGTTATTTATTCAGAATATATAAACAACTCTTTTGAACCAATAAAAGGAGATAACCCTTTAAGAGCAAGGGTAAAGTTTTGAATAGACATTTTACCAAAGAAGATACACAGAGAGCAAATAAGCACATTAAAAGATCTTTATGATCTTCTGTAATAGACCAGAAAGAAACAGAGACAAAGAAATCAGAGAAATCAGAGAAATCAGAGAAATCAGAAACAGAGAAATCAGAGACTTTACAGGCAATACAGTGACACTAAGTTCATATGTTTTAATAGTTACTCTGAATATAAATGGGCTAAATGTTCCAACCAAAAGACTCAGGGTATCATATTGGATAAAAAATCAAGAACCATCCATATGCTGTCTACAAGAGACTCATTTTAGACCTAAAGACACCTCAGACTGAAAGTGAGGAGGTAGAAGAATTTACCACACTAATGGACTTCAGAAGAGAGCTGGGGTAGCAATCCTCACATCAGATGATCTAAGATTTTAAACCAAAGACTGTAATAAGAGTTATAGAGGGATACTGTATCAAAATTAAAGGGTCTATCCAGCAAGAATATCTAGCAATTGTAAATACCTATGCCCCCAGTGTGGGAGCAGCCAGTTATATAAACCAATTAATAACCAAAGTAAAGAAATAGATTGATAATACATTAACAGTCGGGGACTTTAACACCCCACTCAAAGTAATGGACAGATCATCTAAGCAGAAGATTAGCACAGAAACAAGGGCTTTGGATGACACTCCTGGACCAGATGGACTTCAGAGTTACATACAGAACAATTCATCCTAAAGCAACAAAATACTTCTCAAGTGCACATGGAACTTTTTCAGAATAGGTCACATCCAGGGTCACAAATCAGGTCTCAACTGATACCAAAAGATTGAGATTATTTCTTGCATATTTTCAGACCACAGTGCTCTGAAACGAACTCAGTCACAAGTAGAAATTTGGGAGGAACTCAAACACTTGGAGTTTAAAGAGCATCCTACTAAAGAATGAATGGGTCGGGGCGCCTGGGTGGCTCAGTGGGTTAAAGCCTCTGCCTTTGGCTCAGGTCATGATCCCAGAGTCCTGGGATCGAGTCCCGCATTGGGCTCTCTGCTCAGCAGGGAGCCTGCTTCCCCCTCTCTCTCTGCCTGCCTCTCTGCGTACTTGTGAATCTCTGTCTCTCTAGTAAATAAATAAAATCTTTAAGAAAAAAAAAAGAATGAATGGGTCAACTAGGAATTTAAAGAAGAATTTAAAAAATTCACAGAAACTAATGAGAATGAAAGCACTTTGGTTCAAAACCTTTGGGATATAGCAAAGGTGGCCCTAAGAGGGAAGTACATAGCAATACAAGCCTCTCTCAAAAAATTAGGAAACTCCCAGATACACAAGCTATTGTACACTTGGAGAAAGAAAAGCAAAGCCTAAACCAAACAAGAGAAATAATAAAGATTAGAGAAAAATCAGTGAAATAGAAACCAAAAGACCAGTAGAACAGATCGATGAAAGTAGGAGCTGGTTCTTTGAAAGAATTAATAAGATTGATAAACCTCTGGCCAGACTTATCCAAAAGAAAAGAGAAAGGACCCAAATTAATAAAATCACGAGTGAAAAGAGTGATCACAACCAACACTGAAGAAACACAACTGTAAGAACATATTATAAGAATCTATATACTAACAAATTTGGCAATCTGGAAGAAATGGATGCTTTCTTAGAAACTTAGAAACTACAAAGACTGAAACAGGAAGAGGTAGAAAATCTGAACAAACCCGTGACCAGCAAGGAAATTAAAGCAGTATTCGAAAACCTCCACAAAAAACAAGAGTCAGGGCCAGGAGGCTTCTCAGGGGAATTCTACCAAACATTTAAAGAAGAAATAATACCTATTCTCCTAAAGCTGCTTCAAAATATCGAAATGGAAGGAAAACTTCCAAACTCCTTCCGTGTGGCCAGCATTACCTTGACCCAAAACTAGACAAAGACCCCATCAAAAAGGAGGAATAAAGACCCATATCCCTGATGAACATGGATGCAAAAATTCTCACCAAGATACTAGCCAAGAGGATCCAACAGTACATTAAAAGGATTATTCACCATGATCAAGTGGGATTTACTCCTGGGCTGCAAGGTTTCAACGTCTGTAAATCAATCAGTGTGATACACTACATAAATAAAAGAAAGGACAGGAGCCATATGATCCTCTTAATAGATGCAGAAAAGTATTTGACAAAGTACAGCTTCCTTTCTTGATTAAAATGCTTCACAGTATAGGGACATAGGGAACATACCTCAATATCATAAAAGCCATCTATGAAAAGCCCACAGTGAATATAATTCTCAATGGGAAAAAATGGAGAGCTTTTCCCCTAAAGTCAGGGATGTCCACCATCACCACTGCTATTCAACATAGTATTAGAAGTCCTAGACTCAGCAGTCAGACAACAAAAAGAAGTAAAAGGCATCTGAATCGGCAAAGAAGAAATCAAACCCTCATTCTTTGTCGATGACACAATACTCAAAACCCAAAGAACTCCACCCCAACACTGATAGGACTCATATAGGAATTCAGCAAAGTGGCAGGACATAAAAATCAATGCACAGAAATCACTTGCATTTCTATACACTAACAATGAGGCACAAGAAAGAGGAATTAAGGAATCAATCCTATTTATAATTGCATGGAAAACCATAAGATAGCCAGGAATAAACCTAACCAAAGAGGCAAAGAATCTGGACTCAAAAAACTATAGAACACTTATGAAAGATATGGAGGAAGACACAAAGAAATGGAAAAATATTCCATGATTATGGATTGGAAGAACAAATACTGTTAAAATGGCTATGTTACCTAGAGCAGTCTGTTCAATGCAGTCCCTACCAAAATACCATTGACATTTTTCACAGAGCTGGACTAACAATCCTAAAATTTGTATGGATCCAGAAAAGGCTCCAAATAGCCAGGGGAATGTTGAAAAAGAAAACCAAAGCTGGGGGCATCAGAATGCCTGACTTCAAGCTCTAGTGCAAAGCTGTGATCATCAAAACAGCAAAATACTGGCACAGACATTTAGATCAGTGGAACCGAATAGAGAACCTAGAAATGGATGCTCAACTCTATGGTCAACTAATCTTCAACAAAGCAGGAAAGAATATCCAATGGAAAAAAGTCAGTCTCATCAATAAATGGTACTGGGAAAATTGGACAGCCACCTGCAGAGGAATGACATGGGACCATTCTCTTATACTGTACACAAAGAAACTCAAAATGGATGAAGGACCTAAATGTGAGACAGGAATCTATCAAAATCCTAGAGGATAACACAGATACTAACCTCATCGACCTTGGCCACAGAAACTTCTTGCAAGATACATCTCTAAGGCAAGGGAAACAAAATCAAAAATGAACTACTGGGACTTTCATCAGGATAAAATGTTTTGCACAGCAAAGGAAGCAGTCAACAGAACTAAAAGGCAACCTGTGGAATGGGAGAAGATATTTGCAAATGAGATCAGATAAAGGGCTGGTATCCAAGATCTATAAAGAACTTAACAAACTCAACACCCAGAGAACACATAATCCAGCCAAGAAACGGGCAGAAGACATGGAAAGACACTTCTCCAAAGAAGACTTATAGGTGTTCAACAGACACATGAAAAAGTGCTCCACATCATTTGCCATCAGAGATATACATATCAAAACCACAATGAGATACCACCTTACACCAGTCAGAATGGCTAAAATTAACAAGGCAGGGAACAACAAATATTGGCAAGGATGTGGAGAAAGGGGAACCCTCTTACAGTTTTGATGGGAATGCAAGCTGGTACAACCATTCTGGAAAACAGTGTGGATGTTCCTCAAGAAGTTAAAAAATAGAGCTACCCTATGACCCAGCAATTGCACTACTTGTTCTTTACCCCAAGGATACAGTTATAGTGAAAAGAAGGGCACATGCACCCCAATGCCCATAGCAACAATGTGCACAATAGCCAAACTATGGAACAAGCTGAGATGTTCTTCAACAGGTGAATGGATAAAGAAGATGTGGTTCATTTATGCAATAGAATATTACTCAGCCATCAGAAAGGATGAATACCTGCCATTTACATCAATGTGGTTGGAACTGGAGGGAATTATGCTAAGTGAAATAAGTCAAGCAATAGAATATTACTCAGCCATCAGAAAGGATGAATACCTGCCATTTACATCAGTGTGGTTGGAACTGGAGGGAATTATGCTAAGGGAAATAAGTCAAGCAAAGAAAGACCATTACCACATGGTTTCACTCACATGTGGATTATAAGGAATAGTGCAGAAGATCATAGGGGCGGGAAGGGAAAACTGAATGGGAAGAAATCAGAGGGGGAGACAAACCATGAGAGACTCTTGACTCTGGGAAACAAACTAAGGGTTGGGGAATGGGAGGTGGGTAGGAGGATGGGGTAAATAGGTGATGGGCATTAAGGATGGCACACGATGTGATGAGCAGTGGGTCTTATATGCATCTAATGACTCCTTGAACATTATATCAGAAAATAATGATGTATTATATGTTAGCTAATTGGATTTAAGTAAAAAATGAAAAAAAAATGAAGAAAAGATCTTTCATTAGAGAAACACAAATTAAAATTATGAGATACACTTCTGAATTAAAATGACCAACAGTACCTAGTCCTGGAGTTGATACAGAGAAATTGACCTCTCATATATTACTGGTGGGAATGGAAAATGTTATGGCCACGTTTTAAAACAATTTGACAGTTTCTTATAATGTTAAATATATATTTACCATGTGACCCAGCCATTCTGCTCCTAGATATTTACCCATGTTAGTAAAACATGTCGACAGAAATGTTCAGAGCAACATCATTCATAATTTCCTAAACCTGGAAACAACCCAAATAGGCATTAGCCTGTAAATGTGTAAACAGTTTGTGGTATATACATAAAATGGAATATCCCATTCAGTAGTAAAAGGGAACAAACTGCTTGTATATGCACCAGCACTGATAGATCGCAAAACCTTAGGTTAAAAATTTCTTATGAGGGGCGCCTGGGTGGCTCAGTGGGTTAAAGCCTCTGCCTTCGGCTCAGGTCATGATCTCAAGGTCCTGGGATCGAGCCCCGCATCCGGCTCTCTGCTCGGCGGGGAGCCTGCTTCCCTTCTTTTCTCTCTCTGTTTGCCTATCTGCCCACTTGTGATCTCTGTCAAATAAATAAAATCTTGGAAAAAAAAAGAATTTCTTATGAATTCTAGAACAGGCACAGGTATAGTGTAAGAAGAAGGTCTCTGTTGCCAGAGAGTTGGAAGAAATTGAGTGCAGATGTCAGGAGGGAAATTTGGGGTGATTGAGTGCTATAGATCATTACTTTGATAGTGATTATATACTTATATCCATGTGTTAAAAGTCAATTGTTAGGGGTATCTGGGTGGCTCAGTCAGGTAAGAGTCTACCTTTGGCTCAGTCATGATCCCAGAGTCCCGGGTTGGATGGAGCCCCATGTCGGGCTCCCTGCTCAGCCGGGAATCTGCTTCTCCCTCTTCCTCTGCCCCTCCCCATGTCCTGACTTTCTCTCTCTCAAATAAATAAAAATCTTTTAAAAAATCACTCATTAATTTTATTCTTTGTAAATTATCCCACAATAAAGCTGAACAAGAAAAAACAACTTTTAAATAAATGATCAAACTCCTTTAAGTCATAGAATGATTGGAGAGAATAACAGGTTTCATTTTTTTCTGGACTTTCACAAACGAGGGTGTGCATGCTTTGGCAGAATGGAGAAAGGCTATCACCAAGCAGGTAGGTATCTAGCTTTGCTCATCAGTTGGAGATAAAACTTAAATTCAGAAAAGAAGTAGTAATTTCGCTTAAAATAAAACAAAAATAAAATTTCACTTAAGAGTCTCAAATTTCCAATTATAAAAGAAATAAGTAACAATGATACAAAGTACAGCCTAGGGACTATAGTCAGTAATACTGTAATAATTGTGTGGTGACAGATGGTAACTGCACTTTTCGTGGTGAGCAGCGTGTTTGTAGAATATGTAAAACTGTCAAACTTCTATGTTGCATACCCGAAATGTACATAAGATTGTCTATCAACTGTACTTCAGTTTAAAAAAGTACAAAGCGAGTGCCTGGGTGGCTCAGTGGGTTAAAGCCTCTGCCTTTGGCTCAGGTCATGCTCTCAGGGTCCTGGGATCGAGTCCCGCATCAGGCTCTCTGCTCAGCCGGGAGCCTGCTTCCCCATCTCTCTCTGCCTGTCTCTCTGACTATTTGTAATCTCTGGCTATCAAATAAAATCTTTATCAAATAAAATATTTTTAAAAAGTACAAAGCAGACATCCAGATGGCGAACAGACACATGACAAAGTGCTCCACGTCACTCGGCATCAGGGAAATACAAATCAAAACAACAATGAGATATCACCTCACACCAGTCAGAATGGCTAAAATTAACAAGTCAGGAAATGACATATGCTGGCGAGGATGCGGAGAAAGGGAACCCTCCTCCACTGTTGGTGGGAATGCAAGCTGGTGCAACCACTCTGGAAAACAGCATGGAGGTTCCTCAAAATGTTGAAAATAGAACTACCCTATGACCCAGCAATTGCACTACTGGGTATGTACCCTAAAGATACAAACATAGTGATCCGAAGGGGCACGTGTACCTGAATGTTTCTAGCAGCAATGTCTACAATAGCCAAACTATGGAAAGAACCTAGATGTCCATCAACAGATGAATGGATAAAGAAGGTGTGTTATATATACACAATGGAATACTATGCAGCCATCAAAAGAAATGAAATCTTGCCATTTGCGACGAAGTGGATGGAACTAGAGCGTATCATGCTTAGTGAAATAAGTCAATCAGAGAAAGACAACTTTCATATGATCTCCCTGATATAAGGACATGGAGAAGCAACATGGGGGGTTAGGGGGATAGGAGAAGAATAAATGAAACAAGATGGGATTGGGAGGGAGACAAACGATAAATGACTCTTAATCTCACAAAACAAACTGGGGGTTGCTGGGGGGAGGTGGGATTGGGAGAGGGGGAGGGGACTATGGACATTGGGGAGGGTATGTGCTATCGTGAGTGCTGTGAAGTGTGTAAACCTGGTGATTCACAGACCTGTACCCCTGGGGATAAAAATACATTATATGTTTATTTAAAAAAAAAATTGGAAGGGGAGGCGAACCATAAGAGACTATGGACTCTGAAAAACAACCTGAGGGTTTTGAAGGGTCAGGGGTGGGAGGTTGGGGGAACAGGTGGTGGGTAATAGAGAGGGCACGTTTTGCATGGAGCACTGGGTGTTGTGCAAAAAGAATGAATACTGTTACGCTGAAAAAATAAATAAAATGTAAAAAAATGTAAAAAAAAAAGTACAAAGCATATTATAAAAACTAGTTGATATATCTAACTTTTTAGCGCTTATTAACCATTGTCATTTTAATTCATTTTAGAAATACAAACACGGCCGATGTGATGATATTTTGAAATGGAAGCCTCCCAGTCTAAAATTCTGTGGATTCCTGCCTAAAGATAACAAGAATGGGAGGAGAAGGGTAAGTATACCCTTTTGCCATTTTTACATGAAATAATGCTGTTTGTATAAGGCTTCACTGTCTACTGGATACTTGACATATACTTTACCCCCTCAAAAGTAAAGTACTTTATTTTTACAATATACATACATACCTGTACATCTGATTTTCAGCTGTTAGAACTAACATTTTGTATCCTAACATCTGATTTTCAGCTGTAAGAGCTACTAACATTTTGGTCTTCAAAAGTACAGTTATTTCTAAATAACATGGAGGACATGGGGAGATGGAGAGGAGAGGGAGTTGAGGGAAACTGGAAGGGGAGATGAACCATGAGAGACTATGAACTCTGAAAAACAACCAGAGGGTTATGAAGGGGCGGCAGGGGGGTGGGGGGGGTGGGAGGTTGAGGAACCAGGTGGTGGGTAATAGGGAGGGCACGTACTGCATGGAGCACTGGGTGTGATGCCAAAACAATGAACACTGTTATGCTGTAAATAAACAAATAAAAATAAATAAATTTTAAAAAGTACAGTTATTTCTAGTACAAAAAAAAATGAACTTTGTTAAATTGTAAAAGTGAAAATAGATTTTCCATTCCTGCCAACTGAATTATAAATTAAGATATGATCATGAGGGGCGCCTGGGTGGCTCAGTGGTTTAAACCGCTGCCTTCGGCTCAGGTCATGATCTCAAGGTCCTGGGATCGAGTCCCATATCGGACTCTCTGCTCGGCAGGGAGCCTGTTTCCTCCCCTCTCTCTCTGCCTGCCTCTCTGCCTACTTATGATCTCTCTCTGTCAAATAAATAAATAAAATCTCAAAAAAAAAAGATATGATCATGGTTGTTACATCTAAGTGTTTTGAAGTAGGCCTTTTTACTTCAAAAGAAACTACTTCAGGCTTGCATTTGGATAGCAAAAACATTTCTTCATGGTTTAATTGTTGACTTTCATTAAGATTTTTCATAATTAGGGGCACCTGGGTAGCTCAGATGGTTAAGCATCTGCTTTTGCCTCAGGCCCTGATCTCAAGGTCCCGGGATCAGGCCCCACAAGGGGGACACATATAATGGGTTACTAGTTTCAGAAGTAGGCTTCAGTGATTCATCAGTCTTAGGTAATATCCAGTACTCATTTCATCACATGCCCTACTTAATGCCCATCACTGCAGCAACCCTCAATTTGTTTCCTATGATTAAGAGTCTTTTATGGTTTGTCTTCCTCTCTGATTTCATCTTGTTTTATTTTTCCCTCCCTTTCCCTATGCTCTTCTGTTCTGTTTCTCAAATTCCACTTACAGTGAGATTGTACTATAATTGTCTTTCTCTGATTGATTTATTTCACTTAGCATAATACCCTCTGGTTCCATCCAGGTCATTGCAAATTGCAAGATTTCTTTCTTTTTTTTTTTTTTTGATTGCTACATAGTATTCCATGGTATATATACATACCACTCCTTCTTTATCCATTCATCTGTTGATGGACATCTGGGCTCTTTCCATAGTTTGGCTATTGTGGACATTGCTGCTATAAATATTGGGTGCAGGTGCCCCTTTGGATCACTATATTTGTATCTTGGAGGTAAATACCTAGTAGTGCAGTTGCTGGGTTGTAGGGCTTTTTGTGTGTTTTATTGATGTTTTGTTGAGTTTTGAAAAATTATTTTGTTTTCCTTTTTACAGATCATAATTCTTAGCATTGAAAAGCTACATGAGGCTGTATATAGAATGTGCATTTTCTAGGTAGCAAAAATGGTAATACTAATTTTTTTCTTGCAGTTTCCCACTGCAGTTAAATACAGCAAAATGTTTAGTAGCTTGTCATCCTAGTTTTGCTTTGTTCTTAGTATATTTTAAACTATATTTTATTCTTTTAAAATTTTACCTATTTTTAAATGACTTCTTACAAAAAAAGAGGAATTACTTTTAATTCTGGTACATCTTTAAAACACACCACAATATTAATACTTAAGGTGATTTTATGATAGGAATGTGTAAGTTATATTTGTGTAGGTACATAATTTATTTATGTAACATGGGTTTCAGTTTTCAAAAATAGGGTATTTAATATGAAATACAGTGTAATAATATTACATAAAGCATGTATTATTCAGTTAGCTAGAGTAGTATGATTTTTTAATGTAAAGAATGTTATGTATTATAGCAGTTTTCACTAAATAAATGAGCTTACATCTAATGCCTATGTTAGATGCTGTATGTTAGAGGGCATTTTAATATGCCTTTAATAGTTTGAAAGGAGAGTAGCCATTTACCTAAATTATAAGAATCTGAGCATGTGACCAGTGTAAGTGGTTTAAGATATTAAAATACCACGAGACAAGCTCATTTCTTTTCTTGATTGCACTTCTGAATATTTCTGAATCTAAAAGTTAATCTAATCTAAAGCTTAGAATGGAGTGGAATGTCTTAAAAAGTGCAATATAAGTACCAATCCTTAAAAATGTCTCTGGTTGGTTTTATTTTTTTAATGAAATCTTAGATTTTCAAAGTATGTTTTTAAGTTTTATCCAGCTGCATTACAGCAATAAAGTGGGTATAGTAGAGATTCTTGTTAGTTTAAAATTTAATACAAATAGAAAAATGTATTGTTGGGGCGCCTGGGTGGCTCAGCGGGTTAAAGCCTCTGCCTTCAGCTCAGGTCATGATCCCGGGGTCCTGGGATCGAGCCCCGCATCGGGCTCTCTGCTTGGCTGGGAGCCTGCTTCCTCCTCTCTCTCTCTCTCTGCCTGCCTCTCTGCCTACTTGTAATCTCTATCTGTCAAATAAATAAATCTTAAAAAAAAGAAAAAAAAAGAAAAATGTATTGTTAAATGCCCTACAATGGCAATTAAAATCTAAACTTCACCTTTTTTTTCCTCAAACTCCTTTTAGTATCATTTCTAAAGTATATTAACTTTGATTTATCATGGCTTAAATAACTTGCATGTATCTTAGCTATTCACATTGTGTTGAACTTTATAGACATACAATAGAGATTTTTATTTGAGAGCTGTATGGTGTTTTAAAAAATATTATGGGTTTATATTAACTTCTCTATAACCAGAAACTGTGGTCGTTGTTTCAAAAGCTAGAATCACAAAAGTCTGTTTTGAAAAGTGCAAACTCTTGAGTACAATGTCAGTGGTTTATAGTGAGTAGTATACCTTTATCATTTTTGTAGCATAGTAGTTTAGAGCACAGAATCTAGAGTCAAACTGCCTGAGTTTAAATATCCTTATTAGCTGTATGACCTTGAGCACATTCATTTTTTCTGTGCCTTATATTCCTCATTCATAAAATAGAAGTTGACCTCATAAGACTTAAGAAATAAAAGGATTAAATAAGCTAATATATGTACAACAGATGGCACATGGTGAGCATTTAAATGTTTGATGTCGTTTTTAGTTAAAATAGTTCTTTTTTATTTGGTTTGCCTCTCTTTAAATTTACTTATTTATTTATTTCAGCGTAACAGTATTCATTGTTTTTGTACAACACCCAGTGGTCCATGCAATACGTGCCCTCCCTATTACCCACCACCTGTTTCCCCCAACCTCCCACCCCCGACCCTTCAAAAACCCTCAGGTTGTTTTTCAGAGTCCATAGTCTCTTATGGTTCGCCTCCCCTTCCAATTTCCCTCAACTTCCTTCTCCTCTCCATCTCCCAATGTCCTCCATGTCATTTGTTATGCGCCACAAATAAGTGAAACCATATGATACTTGACTCTCTCTGCTTCACTTATTTCACTCAGCATAATCACTTCCAGTCCCGTCCATGTTGCTACAAAAGTTGGGTATTCATCATTTCTTCTTCTTTTTTTTTTTATAAACATATAATGTATTTTTATCCCCAGGGGTACAGGTCTGTGAATCACCAGGTTTACACACTTCACAGCAATCACCATAGCACATACCCTCCCCAATGTCCATAACCCCCTCCCCCTTTCCCAACCCCACCTCCCCCCAGCAACCCCCAGTTTGTTTTGTGAGATTAAGAGTCATTTATGGTTTGTTTCCCTCCCAATCCCATCTTGTTTCATTTATTCTTCCCCTATCCCCCTAACCCCCCATGTTGCATCTCCATGTCCTTATATCAAGGAGATCATATGAAAGTTGTCTTTCTCCGATTGACTTATTTCACTAAGCATGATACGCTCTAGTTCCATCCACGTCATCGCAAATGGCAAGATTTCATTTCTTTTGATGGCTGCATAGTAATCCATTGTGTATATATACCACCTCTTCTTTATCCATTCATCTGTTGATGGACATCTAGGTTCTTTCCATAGTTTGGCTATTGTAGACATTGCTGCTATAAACATTCGGGTACACGTGCCCCTTCGGATCACTATGTTTGTATCTTTAGGGTAAATACCCGGGAGTCCAATTGCTGAGTCATAGGGTAGTTCTATTTTCAACATTTTGCGGAACCTCCATGCTGTTTTCCAGAGTGGTTGCACCAGCTTGCATTCCCACCAACAGTGTAGGAGTGTTCCCCTTTCTCCATATCCTCGCCAGCATCTGTCATTCCTGACTTGTTAATTTTCGCCATTCTGATGGTGTGAGGTGATATCTCATTGTGGTTTTGATTTGTATTTCCCTGATGCCGAGTGATGTGGAGCACTTTTTCATGTGTCTATTGGCCATCTGGATGTCTTCTTTGCAGAAATGTCTGTTCATGTCCTCTGCCCATTTCTTGATTGGATTGTTTGTTCTTTGGGTGTTGAGTTTGCTAAGTTCCTTATAGATTTTGGACACTAGCCCTTTATCTGATATGTCATTTGCAAATATCTTCTCCCATTCTGTCAGTTGTCTTTTGGTTTTGTTAACTGTTTCCTTTGCTGTGCAAAAGCTTTTGATCTTGATGAAATCCCAATAGTTCATTTTTGCCCTTGCTTCCCTGGCCTTTGGCGATGTTCCTAGGAGGATGTTGCTGCAGCTGAGGTCGAAGAGGTTGCTGCCTGCATTCTCCTCAAGGATTTTGATGGATTGCTTTCTCATATTGAGGTCCTTCATCCATTTTGAGTCTATTTTCATGTGTGGTGTAAGGAAGTGGTCCAATTTCATTTTTTCTGCATGTGGCTGTCCAATTTTCCAAAAACCATTTATTGAAGAGGCTGTCTTTTTTCCATTGGACATTCTTTCCTGCTTTGTCAAAGATTAGTTGACCATCGAGTTGAGGGTCGATTTCTGGGCTCTCTATTCTGTTCCATTGATCTATGTGTCTGTTTTTGTGCCAGTACCATGCTGTCTTGATGACAGCTTTGTAATAGAGCTTGAAGTCCTGAATTATGATGCCACCAACTTTGGCTTTCTTTTTCAATATTCCTTTGGTTATTCGAGGTCTTTTCTGGTTCCATATAAATTTTAGGATTATTTGTTCCATTTCTTTGAAAAAAATGGATGGTATATTGATAGGGATTGCATTAAATGTGTAGATTGCTTTAGGTAGCATAGACATTTTCACAATATTTATTCTTCCAATCCAGGAGCATGGAACATTTTTCCATTTCTTTGTGTCTTCCTCAATATCTTTCATGAGTACTTTATAGTTTTCTGCATATGGATTCTTAGCCTCTTTGGTTAGGTTTATTCCTAGGTATCTTATAGTTTTGGGTGCAATTGTAAATGGGATTGACTCCTTAATTTCTCTTTCTTCTGTCTTGTTGTTGGTATACAGAAAGGCAACTGATTTCTGTGCATTGATTTTATATCCTGACACTTTACTGAATTCCTGTACAAGTTCTAGCAGTTTTGGAGTGGAGTCTTTTGGGTTTTCCACATATAGTATCATATCATCTGCGAAGAGTGATAATTTGACTTCTTCTTTGCCGATTTGGATGCCTTTAATTTCTTTTTGTTGTCTGATTGCTGAGGCTAGGACTTCTAGTATTATGTTGAATAGCAGTGGTGATAATGTACATCCCTGCCGTGTTCCTGACCTTAATGAAAAAGCTTTCAGTTTTTCTCCACTGAGAATGATATTTGTGGTGGGTTTTCATAGATGGCTTTGATAATATTGAGGTATGTGCCCTCTATCCCTACACTTTGAAGAGTTTTGACCAGGAACGGATGCTGTATTTTGTCAAATGCTTTTTCAGCATGTATTGAGAGTATCATATGGTTCTTATTCTTTCTTTTATTAATGTGTTGTATCACATTGATTGATTTGCGGATGTTGAACCAACCCTGCAGCCCTGGAATAAATCCCACTTGATCGTGATGAATAATCCTTTTAATGTACTGTTGAATCCTATTGGCTAGTATTTTGGTGAGAATTTTTGCATCTGTGTTCATCAAGGATATTGGTCTGTAGTTCTCTTTTTTGGTGGGATCCTTGTCTGGTTTTAGGATCAAGGTGATGCTGGCCTCATAAAATGAGTTTGGAAATTTTCCTTCCATTTCTATTTTTTGGAACAGTTTCAGGAGAATAGGAATTAGTTCTTCTTTAAATGTTTGGTAGAATTCCCCTGGGAAGCCATCTGGCCCTGGGCTTTTCTTTGTTTGGAGATTTTTGATGACTGTTTCAATCTCCTGACTGGTTATGGGCCTGTTCAGGTTTTCTATTTCTTCCTGGTTCAGTTGTGGTAGTTTATATGTCTCTAGGAATGCATCCATTTCTTCCAGATTGTCCAATTTGTTGGCGTAGAGTTGCTCATAGTATGTTCTTATAATTGTCTGTATTTCTTTGGTGTTAGTTGTGATCTCTCCTCTTTCATTCATAATTTTATTTATTTGGGTCCTTTCTCTTTTCTTTTTGATAAGTCTGGCCAGGGGTTTATCAATCTTATTCTTTCAAAGAACAAGCTCCTAGTTTCATAGATTTGTTCTATTCCTTTTTTGGTTTCTATTTCATTTATTTCTGCTCTGATATTTATGATTTCTCTTCTCCTGCTGGGTTTAGGGTTTCTTTCTTGTTATTTCTCCAGCTCCTTTAGGTGTAGGGTTAGGTTGTGTATTTGAGACCTTTCTTGTTTCTTGAGAAAGGCTTGTACCGCTATATATTTTCCTCTCAGGACTGCCTTTTCTGTATCCCACAGATTTAGAACCGTTGTGTTTTCATTATCATTTGTTTCCATGAATTTTTTCAATTCTTCTTTAATTTCCTGGTTGACCCATTCATTCTTTAGAAGGATGCTGTTTAGTTTCCATGTATTTGGGTTCTTTCCAGCTTTCCTCTCATGATGGAGTTCTAGCTTCAGAGCATTGTGGTCTGAAAATATGCAGGGAATGATCCCAATCTTTTGATACCGGTCGAGACCTGATTTGTGACCCAGGTTGTGATCTATTCTGGAGAATGTTCCATGTGCACTAGAGAAGAATGTGTATTCTGTTGCTTTGGGATGAAATGTTCTGAATATATCTGTGATGTCCATCAGGTCCAGTGTGTCATTTAAGGCCTTTATTTCCTTGTTGATCTTTTGCTTGGAAGATCTGTCCATTTCAGTGAGGGGAGTGTTAAAGTCCCCTACTATTATTGTATTATTATCGATGTGTTTCTTTGATTTTGTTATTAATTGGTTTATATAGTTGGCTGCTCCCATGTTAGGGGCATAGATATTTAAAAAGGTTAGATCTTCTTGGACAGACCCTTTGAGTAGGATATAGTGTCCTTCCTCATCTCTTATTATAATTTTTGGCTTAAAATCTAATTGATCTGATATAAGGATTGCCACCCCAGCTTTCTTCTGATGCCCATTAGCATGGTAAGTTGTTTTCCACCCTCTCACTTTAAATCTGGAGGTGTCTTCGCGTCTAAAATGAGTTTCTTGTAGGCAACATATTGATGGGTTTTGTTTTTTTTTTTTTATCCATTCTGATACCCTGTGTCTTTTGATTGGGGCATTTAGCCCATTAACATTCAGGGTAACTATTGAGAGATATGAATTTAGTGCCATTTTTAGCCTGTAAGGTGACTGGTACTGTATGTTGTCTCTGTACCTTTCTGATCTACTACTTTTAGGCTCTCTCTTTGCTTAGAAGACCCCTTTCAATATTTCCTGTAGAGCTGGTTTGGTGTTTGCAAATTCTTTCCGTTTTTGTTCTTCCTGGAAGCTTTTTATCTCTCCTTCTATTTTCAATGATAGCCTAGCTGGATAGAGTATTCTTGGCTGCATGTTTTTCTCGTTTAGTGCTCTGAATATACCATGCCAGCTCTTTCTGGCCTGCCAGGTCTCTGTGGATAAGTCTGCTGCCAATCTAATATTTTTTACCATTGTATGTTACAGACTTCTTTTCCCGGGCTGCTTTCAGGATTTTCTCTTTGTCACTAAGACTTGTAAATTTTACTATTAGGTGACGGGGTGTGGACCTATTTTTGTTGACTTTGAGGGGGGTTCTCTGCACCTCCTGGCTTTTGATGCTTGTTCCCTTTGCCATATTGGGAAAATTCTCACCAATAATTCTCTCCAGTAGACCTTCTGCTCCCCTCTCTCTTTCTTCTTCTTCTGGAATCCCAATTATTCTAATGTTGTTTCATCTTATGGTGTCACTTATCTCTTGAATTCTCCCCTCGTGGTCCAGTAGCTGTTTGTCCCTCCTTTGCTTGGCTTCTTTATTCTGTCATTTGGTCTTCTATATCACTAATTCTTTCTTCTGCCTCATTTATCCTAGCAGTGAGAGCCTCCATTTTTGATTGCACCTCATTAATAGCTTTTTTGATTTCTACTTGGTTAGATTTTAGTTATTTAATTTCTCCAGAAAGGGCTCTTATATCTCCAGAGAGGGTTTCTCTAATATCTTCCATGCCTTTTTTGAGCCCAGCTAGAATGTTCAGAATCGTCATTCTGAACTCGTGATCTGACATATTACCAATGTCTCTGTTGATTAGGTCCCTAGCCCTCAGTACTGCCTCTTCTTCTTTTGTTTGTGGTGATTTTTTCCGCCTTGTTATTTTGTCCAGATAAGAGGATATGAAGGATCAAATAAAATACTAAAAGGGTGGCAAAGACCCCAGAAAAATGCGCTGTAACCAAATCAGAAGAGACCCCAAATTGTGGGGGGGAGAGGGTATAAAAAGAGGTTCATAAAAAAAAATTAAAAAATTTAAAAAATAAAACAAATAAAGAAAAAATATAAAAAAGAAAAAATATATATATTTAGTTAAACTAGTCAAAAAACGTTAAAAAAGAAAAGGGTAAAAGTTTTAAAAAATTTAGCAGAAGAAGAAAAAAGAAAGAAAAAAATTGAAAAAAAAATTGAATTGACCACAAGACTAAAGAATCATGGGGAGAAAGCCATGAATTCCGTGCTTTGCTTTCTCCTCCGCTGGAATTCTGCTGCTGCCTTAGGTATTGAACCTGCTTTCCTTGATAGATGAACTTCGTCCTGGCTGGATATTTTGTTGATCTTCTGGAGGAGGGGCCTGTTGTAGTGACTCTCAAGTGTCTTTGACCGAGGTGGAATTGCACCACCCTTAACAGGGGTGGACTAAGTAATCTGCTCGGGTTCGCTTTTGGGAGCTTCTGTTCCCTGAATGCTTTCCATAGAGTTCCGCAGGTCAGGAATGAAAATGGCGGCCTCCTAGTCTCCGGCCTGGAGGAGCTGAGAGCCCGGGGCCCCACTCCTCAGTGCGCCCCCAGAGGACAGCACCCAATCACTCCCGTATCCCCAGCCTCCAGCCGCGCTTCAAGCTCACCCAGCCCGCGACCAGTTCAAGCTAACCCCGAGCTGAGGGTTCAGTCCTCGGCTCTGTCTCTGTAGCCGGCTTCTCCGTTCTAACACCTGCGAGCTCTGCGACACTCCGACATCCCTGATCCTTCTGTGACCCTGCGGGACCTGGGGCCACACTGACCCCGCGTGGGCTTCACCCCGGTTTAGTCTCTGGAGCAATGTCCCTCAGTGGAACAAACTTTTAAAAGTCCTGAATTTGTGCTCCGTTGCTCCGCCGCTTGCCGGGAGCCAGCCCCTCCCCCCGCGGTCTATCTTCCCATCGTTTTAGATTCACTTCTCCGCCAGTCCTACCTTTCAGAAAGTGGTTGATTTTCTGTTTCTAGAATTGCTGTTCTTCTTCTCTTCAATCTCCCATTGGATTTGTAGGTGTTTGCAATGTTTAGATAAGCTATCGAGTTGATCTCCTGCTACCTGATGTAGTCTCAGCCTGCTACTTCTCTGCCATCTTGACTCCTCCCCCTTTAAAATAGATTTTAAAGTCCATATTTCCTTTTTGTTGCTCCTGCAATTCTTTTGTTTACTGAACTGTGTAAGTTCAATTTTCTATGTGAATTATTTCCCATTTGATTGAAATCCCTATTAACTTTTTCCTTTTAAAATGAATATATCTTCATCTTATTTGTGTAATTAATCATAAATTCTTAAACACCTGGAGAGCAAGAACATAAAGTCGCAAAACTTATTTGTAGATTTTTTGGGTAACAAACGTCTTAAAATAACCTTGGCAATATGTGTAGTGGTTAAGAACACAGGTCTACTGGTTAAAAACATGGGTTCTTGGCCCAGCCTGCACAGAATCAAATCCTAGCTTCAGTCCTTTCTTGTGCTGTTACTTTCTTACTAATATTTCTAAGCCTCCTCATCTGTAAAGTGCCCACAGTAATAGTTTTTATCTCTTGTTGTGAAGATTTGCTTATACTTTATAAAATTTTCAGGAGTTAACAAAGTAAATATGGGTTCTGCCATTATACACTTGGTATTTATGAGCTATCGAGTTAAAATGCAAAAATAATACTGCTTTTTGAGATTTGGTAGGGATTAAATAAAATGATACATTGAAGAATACACAGTAAAATCTAATAAATGTTTATTTTTGTCATTTTTGATGGTTATAGTTATTAATTTAACCTCAGCAGACTGTGTAGTCATATCATGGACTAAAAGTATGCCCTGCATAATCATGTGGGGGGGGGGGGAAGTGCTCTGAAGGAAGAAGCTGCACTTTTCTGTGAAAAGATAAAGATGTTTGCTCTTTCTAGTAGAAAATTCTAAAATCACAGTGAAGTTTAAGTTTTCATCCATCACATTGGCAAATATTAACAATGTTCCTTTTGATTGGGTTGACTGGGGTGTGAGCAAATAGACACTCTGCTATTCTGTCTGATAGGAATACAAATTGGTACAACTCTTCTAGTGGGCGATAAGGTAGCATATGTCCTGAGGAAGTATGCTTCAAGTTTTGTGAAAGGAGAAGTCTTATTTGTCTTCCGCATAGTTGTATTTCTAGTACCTGGTGTGGTAACTTGTACATAATAGATACTCAAGAAATATTAAAAGGCGTAATATATATGTGTGTGTGTGTATACACACACACATTTTATTATATATATGTACATAAACAAAAATACCAAAAGGTGTATGTATAAGAATTCTGTTGAAGTATCACTTGTAATAGGGAAATTAGAAATATTCAGTGTCCTTTTTTATTACTGTATAAATCTTTTGAGATATCTATATATTCATGTGTGTTTCTAGGAGAGTTGCTAAGAATGTTATAAATAGTGTCTTTTACAAATAGGTCCAGTCTGTTGAGTTATAAGATTTTCTTAGAGGTTTGAAACTGAACTCAGACCTACTGTCCAGCTTTGTTGTTTGATTTTATATTCACACATAGTTTATATGATATTAATAGATACATCATTTTGGTTATAGGAAAAAACAAAACCACAACAATTACTTTAACAGAATTAATTTAATATGAAGAACTATAATCAGTTACTAAAGAACTGAAAAGGCAAAGAAGTGTTGAAGAGATAGTAACTTCAGGAAGGACCTACCATGCAAGGAACAGAGGAACGAAGGTGAATTACTAAAATATAAAAGTTTGGAAGGGGCCCTGTAGAGCTCATTAGAAGTTTACTGCCAGCTGGTCGTGGTGTTGCCTCAAGATCTTGGAGGATTATGGCTCGAATTTTGACATCTGAGGAAGGGTACAGCACTGGCAAGGAGGTGCTGATTTTTCAGAAGGGGCCAAGTGAAGCTGGTTCTAGAACTGTGGGAAAAACTAGTGGAGCCAACTGGTATTGCTGGAATCAGTTGTCACTCCAGGGTAGAAAACTTGTGCAAACAGGAGAGAGTACATTCTTTCTTTCTTCTTTAGTCTTTTAGTACCCTTGCTCACCCACCAGGAGTTCTAGAATAACAAATTGGAGCATAGAGAGTGAGTTTGAAGCTAGATGACAATAGCTTAATATTAGCTCAGTGCACTTCTTTAGTTACTTATCCATTCAATTCTACACATTCTTGAATTTCCATAGAACAGCAAAAAAATCCTTTCACTTGAGAGGCATATATTCTCTTGTTATTCAAAGTGTACAGACAGGGGTCTCAATTAACCATTTACCCATTTCTGGGAGATAGTCATGATATCTATCTCTGGGCAATATTAATCACTCCTCAAATTCAGTCACAGTTCTGTACAGATGGGATCGTGCACATTCAGGGTGTTATGGCTGTAGACAGTCACAGTTCTATACAAATACCTATTACTTAAGGACTGAATCGTTAAGTTAGTCAACATCAGCAGTCCTGACAGTGGTCATGAGACAATGGCTGAAGTTCTCTTTCTGTCCATTTCATTTTTCCTTTGTTCTGAGATGATCCAGGCTTTTTACTTGGTGGGGTGACACAATACCTTTATTCTGGACAGATTTGATCTGCAGTGGTTTTACAGGCTTTTTTTGTTTATATAGTTTTCCATTAACTTTTACTGTTGGACATGGAAATACTAAGAGACAGAGGTACCTCAGAGAATACTCTAGGTTCCAGAAGTATTCCTCCCTAATGCTTTCTGTAGCAGCAGTCTAACTCTTCTTTGGGAACAGAATTGGTCACTTTAGACAGTAGTCAGTCAGTCAATTAATCAATCTCTCTCTCTTTTCATTTTTTGGTTCAGTTACATGAGAAGCACAAAATGGTCCACTAGCAGTTTTGGTTTCCAATTCAGTAGGACATTCTTGTGTTCCTTGATACAGAAGCATTCTTACTTGCAAACCAAAATTTCTACTCCAGAGTTGCTGGGACAGGAAACAAAAATTCTGTGAGTGGATAGTTAGAAATCATATTGAGATGAGGACAGTTCTTTGACTCATGTATTTTGGCTAAGGGAGAAATTACACCATATATTTGGATACAGATTTAAACCATGTCCCACATCCAGTGAGAACACAGCCTTTTAAAGTGTGGTCTTCTAACTGGTGTTGCAACTGAATTTTCAGTTGACCATCCTACTTGTTCTGTTAAGTCAGCTGCTTCTAGGTGGGCAGTAAGACCAGTGAATTTCAAGGCTATGAGCCTGTTGCCTCACTTATTTTTGCTGTGAAGGAAGTTTTATGGCAACCTTTGTTAATGTATAAGATATCCCACAGGAGGTAATGTTAGAAGAACTGTTAAAGAATAGAAAAAATTTTTTTGAAATCTAGGATGCTTATGTGATCTAGTAAGGATTTATCCTCTCTATGGTAGAAGAAGTCAGTGTAATCAGCCTACCATAATGACCTAAAATATGCTATCAGCCTAGCATAGTGATCCTTATTCTATGGGTCAGTGTCTGTCTAATTCTCCTGGGGAACGATGCTGTGTCAAGGGCCTCATTGTAGTTGAGACTGAGTAGTTGAGTTGAGTTGGTAAATTGAGCACTTAGTGGTAGCTGGTGCCAGATGAGCTATGGTGAGGAAAGAGCCCCTGCATAGCCTCTATCCCTTCCACTTTTGTCATTTTTTGGTAAGGTTTCATTGAATAAACTCTAGGATGGCTGGAAGAAATAAAAGAATTGACATTTAGAATGGGTCACTTAGGACATCTGATTATTGAGAGCCTCCTTTGAGCTGGATACCTATTTCATCATAATCTGTGCCTCTTTTTTTAAGATTTTATTTATTTATTTGACAGACAGAGATCACAAGTAGGCAGAGAGGCAGGCAGAGAGAGAGGGGGAAGCAGGCTCCCTGCTGAGCAGAGAGCCGGACGCAGGGCTCGATTCCAGGACCCTGAGAGCATGACCTGAGCCAAAGGCAGAGGCTTTAACCCACTGAGCCACCCAGGTGCCCCATCCACTATCCAGAGCTTTGGGCAAGCCCCAGCAAGAGAATCATACAAGTCCTCAGGGTTTTAGAGTAAAACCATGCCATTTCCTAAAGATCATTATTCTTTTGAGAAACAGATCTTAGCTTGTTATTGGACCTTGAAAGATACTGAAGGTCTAATCATGGGAAACAATAACCATAGGATGACTTAAATCACCCATGATGAAAGGGGTACTATTTAACCCTTGAAACCATGAAGTACACGGACAGTTGGAACAAACTATCCAGTAAGTAGAAATGCTTTGTAAGAAGAGTGCCTGGGTGGCTCAGTTGGTCAATCTCTGGGTCCTAGGATCAAGTCCCACGTGGGGTTCCCTGCTCAGCAGGGAAGTCTCTGCTGAGACTTCTTTCTCTCTCTCTTTTCTCTCTCTCTCTCTCTACTGCCTCTCTCTCTCACTCTCTCTCTCTACTTACCCTCCTCTGCCTCTCCTACTTGTTGATAGATAGGTAGATAGATAAGAGAAATGCTATATAAGAGGAGCACCTGGGTAGCTCAGTTAAGCCTCTGACTCTTGTTTTTGGCTCAGGTCATGATCACAGGGTTGTGGGATTGAGCCCCACGTCAGGCTCCGTTCTAGGCATGAAGCATGCTTAAGATTCTCCCTCTCTCCCTCTCTAAAAACAGAGGAAGGAAGGGAGGGAGGGTGAAAGGGAGGGTAATGCTACATAAGATATTGAGCTTGAGCAGGTCCAGAAATACAGATAGAGCTATGGCTTTCTTTACTGAGACACTGCCTTCTTTTCTTCAATCCATACCTAACATCAAGGGGGAATTTCTTAATACCAGATGAAGGAAAAAAAAAAAAACCCCTGCGTTGCAGTTTAAAATTCAAAGTTCCATGATGGCCTAGGAAGAAAAAAAAAAAGAAAGAAAAAAAAAAACATACTGCTACATGATAACAGCCCGAAGACATGAGCAATGGGAAGTTCTACCAATGGACTAAGTTCTTTTTGTTGTTGCTTCATTTTGACCCAATGTTTATTATCCTTTTACAATATGACATTTTGGGTTTAAAAACTGCTTGCAATTAGTTTTCCAACATTAATTCAAAAGCATGTAAAATAAAATCAACCTTTCTCTCTATAAACACCCAGGAACTGTGGCCCTGTATCCTCCTGCCCAGAATGGATAGAGGGAGGAAGAGAGGGCTTGGGTAGCACTGAGTGAAGTGCAGATACTTTACTGTGAGGAGTGGTGGTGATGCCTTGGTTCACATTCAGACAAGTCTCTGGGCCAAGCTTTGAAAAGTACAGTCTGGACTGAGAGGTAGGTAGAAGCACAAATCTACACTCACTGCAGATAGTTTAGAAAACTGGTCAACGATATAGAAAGAACAGGATTAGAAGATTAGTGGCAGTGAAGTGTAGGGAAGATATGTCGAGACCTCTCAGAAGAGGCACAGATTATGGGGCTCAGGTCATGATCCCAGGGTCCTGGGACAGAGACCCGCATCAGACTCTCTGCTCAGTGGGGAGCCTACTTCCTCCCCTCTCTCTGTGCCTGTGTCTCTCTCTGCCTACTTGTGATCTCTGTCAAATAAATAAAATCTTTAAAAAATAATAAGTTTCAAGTAATAGAAGAGCTTATACTACAGCCTGGATTTGTTACGGAGCTTTCTTTTGCTCTGATCCTGACTTACAAATGCTTGTCAAGCATTGTGCCTCCCCAGTCTCCCCTTCTTAGTAGTAAATGGTGTACATAGTAACTTCTCTTTAACCTTGGAGACAGGTCTTAGGCATTGGATTCCTAGAAATGTTACTTTACTAATGTTTTTTTTTTTTTTTTGTATATTGCCTCTCATATATATATTTTTTAATTTACTTGAGAGAGAGAGAATGAGAAAATGAGTGGTGGGGAGTGGCAGAGGGAGAGTAAGAAGCAGACTCCCTGCTGAATAGGAAGCCCCATGTGGGACTGGATCCCAGGACGCTGGGATCATGACCTGAGCTGAAGGCAGACCCTCAACGGACAGAACCGTCTTACTAAGGCATCTAAAGAACTTTGTGATTCCTCCTTCCCATTTTTAATAAGCATAAGTCCAAAGTCATCAGTGTTGTGGATCAGTGTTTTGTTCTGTGTAATGTCAGAATAATCACTGTCTCTGAAAAAAAAAAAAAAGATTAAAATCAGTGGTGGTAAGGATACAAAGAAATTGGAGCCCTCAGATAATGAGATTATAAATTGGTGCAGCCACTCTCACAGTTCCTCAGAATGTTAAAGGTAGACTTACCACATGACCAAGCAGTTCTACTTCTAGGTATATATCTGAGAGAAATGAAATCCCGTATCCACATAAAAATCTGCACATGAATCGTCTTAGCAATATTATTCATAATATCCAGAGAGTACAAACAATCCAAATATTAGTCAACTAAAAAAGGGATAAGTGTACAAACAAAAAAAGCTCTTTTATTGAACAGATTTAGCATAGTGGATCCTCTTAAGCAAAGGGGCTCTGGATTTTGCCACTTAGGTTTCAGTTTCGGCTCTGCCACTCTTACGTTGTTTAATCTTTGTGTTGCTTGCATTTCTACAGCTGTATAATGTAGATAATAGAAGTGCCTATCTCTTGTGGAAATTTAATGAGAAAATACGTATAAACATTTAGTCCACTGCATGTCACATAATAAATAATAAATTATTAAGAAAACACGACCACTGTCTCTACGAATTATACAATGGCAAAAGCAGGAGAGTTAATGGCCATGAATTATGTTGTTGGTCATGCCCGAAAAAAGGCAAATATCTTCTGAGAGTAAATCAGTTAATATAGAGACAAAGTATTTGCCGTCTTGTAGTTCTGTGTAAGATTTCAGATTGTGTTGATTTGCTTCATTAAAGATAGCACATCGGGAACAGCCACAGCATTTGGTGTCACAGCCTGATTGAATTTATGGTGATTTGTAATCACTCTTCACAGTCACCCACCTTCTGTATAGGCTAAACAGGTAAATTCAATGGATATATGACTGATATTTATCACTCTAACATCTTTTTCTGTCTTGGGTGGTGACACTAACCTCTGCCACTGTCTTGGGGATATGGATGCATTATTGCTTTTGCTTTACATCCGTGGCAGGAAGAACAACTTCTAGGGACTTTCATTTGGTTTTTCCTAGTATACTGATGCTTACGCCTTGGGTCAGAGAGCCAAGATGGAAATTCTTCCAGTTGCCAAATATTTCTCTTCCAATTATACTTGCAGGAACTGGAAAATAACCACAGGATACATCTGTAGATATACTGTTCCATTTAGATTTAAACTGGAGCTGGAAACCCATTTATCACCAGATCACCCTAAGCCCTCTAACTAACAGACCACGATGACATTTTATGTCCCTGGTAATTAATGTCTGTTTAAAGTATGTGTCTGAGTCCCCGACTGGTCTAGGTATTTCTTTTTTCCAGTGCATAATCACCCTAGCAAGCACTGCCAGTGTTTTGAAGAATAATTCAATGAAGATTTACAGCAAGGGTCAGCACATTTCTTTTTAATAAAAGACCAGATAGTAAATACGTTTGGGTTTGCCTACCATTCAATCTTTGTCTCAAACTTTGCCATTGTATTGCAAAAGTAGCCAGACCATATGTAAATGAATGAGTATGGCTGTTTCCAATAAAACTTTATTTACAAAAACAGTTGCTAGGATGGATTTGGTCTGTGGGTTGTTGTTTGCCAATGGTAGCTTTATGCTATAAATACTGGAGGTAGTATTGCTAGGTCTTTCTTCAAGGGGACTTGGCCTCTTCCTTCTATTAAGGAACTCAGGTCTCAAACCTGTTTAGGTTTGTGCATTTGAAGTTGAGAAATGCCAGCTTAATAGCAAGCACAATGAAATCAGTAGAATTGACTATATGATTTCACTTTACCTCCTATTGAAAATATATGAAAATGTCCTCTACTCTGCCGACTAGAGTGTTGTTTTTTTTTTTTCCTTTTGCTCAGGTTTATTTAAAAAATAGAACGATTAATTCTCTTTTTCATGCTTGTTTGAACTAGTGTTGAAGGAAATTAGAGTGGTAAAATATTCAAAGTGTTGGAAAAAAATGTTCTTGTGTAAGAAAGGATGAAGGCAGCAAGAATACAGGTAATAAACTATATGGGGAGAAAGTCGTTTCTTTGATGAGCAGAGTCTTTTTTGTTTTTGTTTTTTTTCTCTTCTGCCTCTGTTTTGGAATGAAATGCTTAACTTTTATTTACATGTTATTAAAATTACATAAGTGAAATTAAAGATAAAAACACTAACATAACCAATATTATGACATACTTAATGACTAAGCAATTTGGCATATAGTTGGTCATATTTTTTTCATATGTAATAATGACTTTTCATCATCTAACAAATGGCCCATAGTAACTGTTTTAGTTACCTTATTTGAAATATTCTCATCACCTAAACTCTTTTCTTTTCTTTTCTTTCTTTCTCTCTCTCTCTCTTTTTTTTTAAAGACAAATGCTTCCTTGGATTTTAGTCCTTTAGGGGGTTTCTGTATTAAATTCTTGGTTATGTTTTATTTTTAGTGTGGGCTGGGAGAGGAAAGGAGGAGCCACAGCTGACTTTTCAGTTCCTCTGCCTGGCTTGCTATAGTAGGAATTACTAATTCCTGTTAACTCTTTCATTTCATCTTCCCTACTTTACAGAAAATCTTTCCCAGTCCATCTACCCAAAATAAATATCCTAGTGCCTGTGAGTAACTAGTAGGAGAAAGGGAGCATGTGGTTTTAAAACATCTGCATATGACTTTTCTGGAGACAATTTACTTCCTTTCACTTATTAATTTAAAAGAGAAATTGGTATCATCTTTGTGTCATCATTTAGTTCTTTGGAGTTTAACGCATATTTATTCATTTTAATTATTCTCTACAATGAGAACCTTTTGCTTGTGTCTTTTGCTCTAATCTAATGTATGTTTTCCTTAATTGCAGTTTTTCTCTAACTTAGCTTTTATGTTATGAGAAGCTTTCACTTGGTAGATACCTCTGGGGAATATTGTATCGATTAAATACTAGTTAAATTCCTACGTTGAATCAGTTGCTTTCAAGGTGTGGGGGAGAATTTAGGTAACTTAATGTACATACTATTCAACTGTAGACCCTCTGGAGGTTGAGATGGAGAGGACTGTAAACAAAATTTGAACTCCTTTTTTTTTAGTAGTTTTCTTTTTTCACAGTGTAATGGATGTAGAAATGCTGTTTTAGAAGTGTTAGGGATTGAACAAATGAGAACTCATTTTAGAAGCCAGGGTTCTCATTGAGGAAAGATGAAGACAAAGATATGAAATAGAAGAAGACAGTGAAGAATCCTGTGGAATGGATTAGAGTGTCTAAAGTAATCAAATATTTATATATGTGCACACACATATATAAATATATAAGCATATATAATCATATATATGTGTGTATATATGTATGTATATGGGTGGTGCACACAAGTAAAAACTTTCCCAGCTCTGTCTGCTGACAAAACCTAGAAGCAGATGCCTCAGTTATAATGAATTATAATGAATTTATAACTTTTTATTATAATGAATTTAATGAATTTATAATGAAATTATAATGAATTTATCTAGCATCAAGATAAATTTCCCACGATTTCCCACTAAAGAGAACAAGCTATCCTCTAAGAAATGGCTTATTCTAAGGCTAGACAAAGAAGTTGAAGGATGGCCCTAGAACATCTTTTTATGCCAGAAAGTAAGAAAGTGATAACAAAGATGAAAAGAAATGGAAGGCTGGGGCATGTTGAAAGGATACAGGAGCTAACTAAAGGTGACTCCCACTGGCCAAATCTAGGACAGTGTGAGTACCAAAACCATGAAGGATGGTAATGAATTATACACCTTGATAAAAATAGGAATCCATGAGCCCATACTGATAATAAATGCAGAGAAAAGGTAGCCTTGCTTAGGGTAGAATGTTCTTTGGCAAATGTGGAAGGAATCTTGGAGGTGGAAAACATTTTGCCATCATAATAGTGGAGATTGGCTCAGGTAAGTATAGTCAATGGATGCTAAGTCCAGAAGAAAAATTTTTATGAGAAGCAGAATACTTTTATGGTTGTGAAATGTCTTTCTATGGATTGCTTCTAACTTACAAGGGGGAAGAATAGTAATTATTAAATTGAGAAATTGGATAACCCCATGACTGGCTTATCAAAATTAACTTTAGCAGTGAGGGGAAAATGGGCATCATAGTGTTTCATTTACCTGGTATTCTGACTGTGGACATATAACTTGAATCTAACCACGAGGAAACATGAAACAGATTCCAAATGTAGAACATTCTGTATTTTTAAAAAACGGTCTGTATTATTTAAATATGTCAGTGTTATAAAGGTAAAGTCTGAGAAATGTATACATAAAGTGTTGCATATGATTTTAGGAGGTCAAGTACTGCCTGGAGCAGTATACACCTTGCAACAAAAGTATAGTATCTTCGGGAAGCTTGCCTCCTGTGCATCTTTGCTAACACTTTCCTTGTGGAACATTCATTCATTTGTTCTTTCCTATTTGCCAGGCACTGGAGTATATTCAGTGAGTATTTTCTAAATTGAATTTCTGAAATACAGTTATCACAGCACTGTTCTAAAATTAATTTTGATAATTTTCTATCAAACAGGCTTTTCCTTACTATGGAACAGTTCACAAGCACTTCCACCAAGCATGAACCACTTAAGAGCTTTTTATTTTCCTCTCCCTTATGAGGAGGGAACATCTTCACCTTTTTTAAAAGTTGCCATATAGCGGGGGCGCCTGGGTGGCTCAGCGGGTTAAAGCCTCTGCCTTCAGCTCAGGTCATGATCCCCGGGTCCTGGGATCGAGCCCCGCATCGGGCTCTCTGCTCCACGGGGAGCCTGCTTCCTCCTCTCTCTCTCTCTGCCTGCCTCTCTGCCTACTTGTGATCTCTATCTGTCAAATAAATAAATCTTTAAAAAAAAAAAAAGTTGCCATATAGCGGAAAAACTTTAAAGTGTGGAAGAACATTCTGGGATAAATGAATTTGAAGTATAATAAGGAAAAATAGATTTGAAATCCATTTAAAATTAGTTGTGTGTGTGTGTGTTTTAAGATTTTATTTGTTTATTTGATGGAGAGATAGAGGAGCAGAAGTAGGCAGAGCAGCAGGCAGAGGGAGAGGGGGAAGCAGGCTCTCTGCTGAGCAGAGAGCCCGATGTGGGGCTCTATCCCAAGACCCTGGGATCATGACCTGAACTGAAGGCAGCCACTTAACCAACTGAGCAACCCAGGAGCACCTAATAAATAGTTTTTAAATCTTTTAAATCATGTAAATAATCGTGTCTGACGTATGACATACTGGAACTTAACAAAACACAAATATGACAGATGGAGGTGCCTAGGGTTCTTACTTAAACTTGTAAAGTAAAAGTTGCTCTTTGGAGCCTGAGATTGGAAAATTTCAGACTTTAGGATTAATTTGTGAAAGGTGTAACTTTGTGATTGCCTTGTCAAAGTTTAAGTGTTGTCAAAATCCTATGGTATAATTTCAAAAAGAAAAAAACTTTAATCTTTTTAACTAAGCACGTTTTGTTGTCTTGCTTTATGTTTTCACTGAATTTTTAATTAGAAAATCTAGCTTGGAGGTCTGTGGAAGATGACGGGGAAGTAGGAGGAGGTGCCGTTTCAACCTGTACCCTAAAGTGAGCTGATTACCTACCAAAGAACTCTGGCCACCCATGAAATCAGCCTGAGATCAGAATTATACATTGATCTCTATAGGAGCAGAAGACGCCAGTGGCAGGTAAAGCAGAGTGGGAACGTCGGACTGATATCAGAATATAAACAAAAGGGGGAGGGAGCCACCAGAGGTGACCGATTGGAAAGTAATACGCCAATACGAGAGTGCCCTGTGTATGGGGACCAGCATTAGCTTGGAGTCTGGTTGAAAGCACTAAAAAAAAAAAAAAAAAAAAAAGAGCAAAGGATCATGGTGGGTATTACGGAATCAGGGTGATTAGGGGCAGGGGCTTAAGTCCCCGGACCCAGGACAGCCTCCCCTGGTGGTGAGCCAGAGAGAGTGTGGCAGAGAAAGCAGGTCTTGGTCTCTGAGCCTCCAGCGCACCTGAGCAGCCAGAGTGCCTGAGAACGCATGGGGTCCGGCTCCCGAGAGGGGCTGGGAGCCTGGCCAGAAGGTATTGCTGAAACGCGCATCCCACACCCTCCCCTGGGAGAGGTGCACACAGGTACTAGCCTGGACCTCTGGCATCCTGAAAAACCAGGCATTCCCAGCCTGGTCCAGCGAGAAAATCTCAGTGTGTGATCGCTGCTTGGAACCTCTCTGGCAGTCTGGAGCTGCCCAGACAGCTGCCGCTGCCGTGGTATTGGGTACAAGGAGGAGACCCTGCATCCCCAGGGACCGTGACTCAGAACTGACTCTGCCAGCAGCTCTGCAGAGCATTCTGAGGCTTCTCTCTGAGAGGGAGGTCTGGGTGCAGTTTGCTCTCCTCTAAACCTCCAAAAACCATCAAAAGCTGTCAAGATGAGAGAAAACAGATGAAAGAACATAAAAACCTCCAGAGAACAAAAGCCTGAAAAAAAAAAAAAAAACGGTTTCCTCAGAGCCCACCCCCTTGAGGGGGGTAAGAGGACCTAACTCAGGGAACATCAATGTCTGAAAACCCAGAAAACCAACCAGGAAGGAAAAAAAAAAAAAAAAAAAAAGAAGACGACAAGAGAACAACCACCACTACTTCGTAACTACAACTTTTATTTTTAACTCTTTGCCAATATTCTGTGTTTTTATACATATAGATAATTTTTTAACCTATTTACCATCACAGTGAGATGTCCAGTACATCAAATTCCTTAATAACCTTCTAACCTAAACTTTTGGATACATACACCCGTGTTTTTCTTTTGCTTTTCTATTTTTTAAATTTTTATTTAAATTTTAATTTAGTTTAGTCTAGTTTATTCTTTTTTAATTTTTATTTTCTAATATACATATAGAGTTAAACTTCAAGGTAGTCCCCTTTCCCCAAACAATGCTACCCCTATAGGCAAACCAATTTTTATTCCCCTTTATATTAGGAGAGTTGAGTCCCTTAACAAAGACATCAAGATACATCCAGGAAGAATCAAAATAACCTTCCTCGCCCACACTGAGGCTCTTCCTTTGTTTTTGCTTTTATATATACATTTTTTCTCTTGTCATATACTTTTATCAGTCTTTTTGTTTGTTTTTGTTTGTATACTTCATAAATCTTACCTTGGGGCCCATTTGGACTGAGCCTTCTCTTTTATCTTCCCTTTTTTTCCTGTCTCTCTCTCTATCTATTTCTTTCTTTTTTTTTTTCTTTTCTTTTCTTTATTTTTGTCTCTTCCCTATTTCTTTTTCTTTTCTTTTTTCTCTCATTTGGGTGGGGAATCCTGATTGCACAGAAGTGTTCCAGGGTGCACCTTGACTGCACCACAATCGATACATCCAGCTGCATCTGTTCAGTCATCTCTTACCAAAATTGCAGCATTATTTACAATAGCCAAGATGGAAGCAACCCAAGTGTCCATTGACAGGTGATAGACACACAACAGGATATTACTCAGCCATAAAAAATAATGAGATCTTGCCATGTGGGACAATGTAGATGGACCTAGAGGACATGATGTTAAGTTAAATAAGTCTGAGAGAAAACAAATACCATATGATTTCATTTATATGTGAAATCTGAAAAACAAAACAAATGAATATACAGAAAACAAAATCAGACCCATAAATACAGAGAACAGACTGTTGGTTGCCAGAGGGAAGAGGGGTAGGGAAGGCCCAAAATGGGTGAAGGGGATTGGGAGATAGAGGCTTCCAGTTGTGAATGAAAAAGTCATAGGATGAAAGGTACAGCACAGGGAATACATACAGTCAATGATACGGTGTTTCATGGTGACAGAGGGTAACTACACTTGTGATAAGCATAGGATAACATAGAGACTTCTTGAATCACTGTGTTGTACCTGAAACTAATGTAATATTATGTGCCAATCTACTCAAATTAAAAAAAGAAAAAAAAAACTCCACTGGTATTTTTCAAAGAGCTGGAGCAAATAATCCTAAAATTTGTATGGAATCAGAAGAGACCCCGAATTGCTAAGGAAATGTTGAAAAACAAAAACAAAACTGGCGGCATCATGTTACCTGATTTCAAGCTTTACTACAAAGCTGTGATCACCAAGACAGCATGGTACTGGCATAAAAACAGACACATAGACCAGTGGAACAGAGTGGAGAGCCCGGATATGGACGCTCAACTCTACGGTAAAATAATCTTCGACAAAACAGGAAAAAATATACAGTGGAAAAAGTCTCTTCAATAAATGGTGCGGGGAAAACTGGACAGCGATATGTAGAAGAATGAAACTCGACCATTCTCTTACACTGTACACAAAGATAAACTCGAAATGGATAAAAGACCTCAACGTGAGACAGGAATCCATCAGAATCCTAGAGGAGAACATAGGTGGTAACCTCTTCGATATCAGCCACAGCAACTTCTTTCAAGATATGTCTCCAAAGGCCAAGGAAACAAAAGCAAAAATGAACTTTTGGGACTTCATCAAGATCAAAAGCTTCTGCACAGCAAAGGAAACAGTCAACAAAACAAAAAGGCAACCCACGGAATGAGAGAAGATATTTGCAAATGACAGTACAGACAAAGGTTGATATCCAGGATCTATAAAGAACTCCTGAAACTCAACACACACAAAACAGATAATCATATCAAAAAATGGGCAGAAGATATGAACAGACACTTCTCCAATGAAGACATACAAATGGCTATCAGACACATGAAAAAATGCTCATCATCACTAGCCATCTGGGAGATTCAAATTAAAACCTCATTGAGATATCACCTTACACCAGTTAGAATGGCCAAAATTAGCAAGACAGGAAACAACGTGTGTTGGAGAGGTTGTGGAGAAAGGGGAACCCTCTTACACTGTTGGTGGGAATGCAAGTTGGTGCAGTCACTTTGGAGAACAGTGTGGAGATTCCTCAAGAAATTAAAAATAGAGCTTCCCTATGACCCCGCAATTGCACTCTGGGTATTTACGCCAAAGATACAGATGTAGTGAAAAGAAGAGCCATCTGTACCCCAATGTTTATTGCAGCAATGGCCACGGTCGCCAAACTGTGGAAAGAAACAAGATGCCCTTCAACGGACGAATGGATAAGGAAGATGTGGTCCATATACACGATGGAGTATTATGCCTCCATCAGAAAGGATGAATACCCAGCTTTTGTAGCAACATAGACGGGACTGGACGAGATTATGCTGAGTGAAATAAGTCAAGCAGAGAGAGTCAAGTATCATATGGTTTCACTTATTTGTGGAGCATAACAAAGAACATGGAGGACATGGAGAGATGGAGAGGAGAAGGGAGTTGTGGGAAATTGGAAGGGGAGATGAACCTTGAGAGACTATGGACTCTGAAAAAGAAGCTGAGGGTTTTGAAGGGGTGGGGAGTGGGAGGTTGGGGAACCAGGTGGTAGGTAATAGAGAGGGCACGTATTGCATGGAGCACTGTGTGTGGTGCAAAAACAAGCAGTACTGTTATGCTGAAAATAAATAAATAAATTTTTTAAAAAAGGAAAAAAAAATCTAGCTTGGAGGGCACCTGGGTGGCTCAGTTGGTTAAGCAACTGCCTTCAGCTCAGGTCATGGTCCTGGAGTCCCTGGATTGAGTCCCGCATCCGGCTCCCTGCTCAGCAGGGAGTCTGCTTCTCCTGCTGACATCTCTCCTCTCATGCTCTCTCTCTCTCTCTCACTCTGTCTCTCTCTCAAATAAAAACATAAAATCTTAAAAAAAAAAAAAAGAAAATCTAGCTTGTAAAATCTTGACTTAAAAGAATTTTTATTCCTGGCTTTTAGTATCATGTGTTGATTTTTCTAGATATCCCTTGGATATACTGACAACGATATTTCATTATTTGAGGAATATAACATTTTCTATTTATTAAATTGAGTTATTAAAAACTGTTTATCAGTGAATTCCTTTACTCCTTTTACTAGTTCTGCCCTCTATAAGAGATGTTTTGAAGGCTTACATTATAACCAAGTTCTCTTTGCGTATCTGTTACCTTTATATTAGATCCCATGCCATTTGAAACGTGCAGATTTTAAAATTGATATTTCTGCCTCCCAAATCATGTCTTCTGTCATTATATCATGTACCTCTTTATCCTTTTTATTGCCTTTACCCCTAAATTCCTTCTAGTCTGATACTAATATTACTTCTTACGCTTTCTTTTTTCTTGAACTTGTTGGGTGTTTTTGGTTTCACTGTGGTAGTTCACGACTGCAGCTATCATGCTGAGATCTCTGGCTTTGGGACATAGGAAATACACGATCACCCATATGCAGGAACCAGTCATTGTTACACATTGACAGTGCAACTGTACGTATTTGATGACTAGTCCTTTTATGAAATCATTGAATAATGTAGCAGTGTGGTATGGTAGATGTCAGGTGTTGAACTAACATCTAGTCAAAGAAAAATTTTTTTTACAATCAAATTAGGCAATTCTTTCTAGGGTTTCAGTCTGAGGAAACAAGAATTCTAGAAGCTAGTGAGCCCCCCTCCCCTTACGTTTCCGTCTCACATTTTCCATAACTTTCACTCTGGACAATTTCCCTCATAAGGCTAGCACTTAGCTCCAAATGAGCAAACTAGAAGAAACTTCCAAAGCCACATACTCTGAGTTTTGCTACCATCTTTCTGAATTTTGTAGATGTATTTTAAGAATGTAGTGATAAAGTGTGATTTATATATGGTCAATATATTCATTCTTTTTAAATGTCAAACCAAATTCTTTGTTAAGGAAATTCTGTTACTTTGCTTTAAGTTTGTTCTTGAAAATAATTTGGTTTAATTTAACTCACTCTTTAACCTTAAGCCACCTTTCACAAGAGAATTTAGTTCATTCAAAATTAGTGAGCTAAGGTATTTGGTTTTATTCTTTCTACCCTAATTTAGGTTTATTATTTATTTTACCTACCTTTTTTTCCCCTTAAAAAAAACTTTCTGCTTAATCACTTTAATATTCATCGCATTTTCCTCTTTGTTAACAAGGAATTACATGATACTTTCTCGTTACATTAGAGGTTACCTTTCCTTTCCCTACATTCATAATTAGGTATGTATTTCTCTGTTGTTTGAAAATAAGGTATCAACTGTTTCCCTTACCAAGACGGTCCCTTCACTCTCCCCTCATTACGTCAGAAACCTGGAATACTTTCTAATGCTTTACCTTTTTTTCTGTTTCTCCAGATGAAATCCTTGCAATGTTTTTATTCTCACTACTTCCTCCCCCGCCCCCTGCTAAGTTTTATTGGATATTTACAGAAATTCTCCCCAACCCAACCCAAGCCTATTGGTATTAACTAACATCTTAATAGTAACAGCTTCAAGGCTGCCCTGTTTTTTGTTTTTTGTTTTTAAAGAATTTGTCTTAAAACCATGCATATTCCTTTTATTTCAAGAATATGTTTTTTGGCTGTCACATATCCAGTTTGTTATTATCTAATTTAAATTTAATAGCATTTATATATTGCAAGATTTGTCACCTAACAATTTTCTCTTTCCTTCATTTTCTGTTTCTTTTTCAGATTCATGTGTTCTCTGGATAATCATTTCTTGAGTATTTTTCTCTCAAGAGTATTTTTCTTGAGTATGTTGCTCAATAGTAGCATAGGTTATACATTACTCTTACTTTATGCATATCTGCACATATCTTTCTTTTTCCTGACAGGTTAATTGTGTTTTGAGCACAGAATTCCTGAGGTGCAGCTGTTCTCTCTTTTTTTATTGTCCTTTCGCTCCATTGTTAAAGATGAGAAGTCTAATGTCACTTGGATTCTTTTTCCTTCCTTTATGGGCTATCTTGTTTTTGCTTTTTCCTTATTGGCTCATTGGGACTCAGGTCTAGGTGCTGTAAATGGTGGTGGCCCACCCAAGAAGGAAAAATTTGTGTTCTTTATCCCACTGCATCAATTATATAGAGGTTTCTAGTTCTTTACACTAAACAGGGAAAGCCTCCCGGCTTCCTTATTCTGCATGTTCTCCCAGCTTAGGCCTCCCACATTTTCAGCCTTAGCTTCTAATTGCCAGGAAGGCCAGTCGTAACATCTGGGGCTGCTGTTTCCTTTGTCTCTAGGATTTTCACAGATTTCTGTGGTGTGTACTTTTCCCATGATTTGGTCATTTTCAGTCTTCATCTTGTGGCACTTTTTGCCCATGCAGGAGAAAGCCATAAATCCCTTCCCTTACCAGGGAGCCTTCAAATTCCGTAGTCAAAAGGTAGTTGGCTTAAAATTTTGTAGTTGGGCATGAGGAGTCAGACATTTTTAAAATTATCATCCTTTATGATTCTTTTTTTTATCCTTTATGATTCTTAATCTTTTATTTTTAATAAGTAGTCTTTCTGCTTTTTTGACTTTTAAAAATATATTTATGTATTATTATTTTATTCCTTGTTTCATAAATTATGTTCAGAAAAATATTCCTCCATAACCCTCTTCTCTACTCCCCCCACCCGGAAGTCAGCCCAAACTGCTGTAACAATATGCCATACACTGAATGGCTTAAACAACAGACATTTATTTCTCATGGTCTGGAGGCTGGAAGTCTGAGATCAGGCTGCCAGCAATGCTTGGTTCTGGTAAAGGGCCCTCTTCCAGGCTGCAGATACATTGTATCTTCACATGGTGGAAAAAGAGGGGAGCTAGTTCTCTGGCATCTTCTCCTCCTCTTCTTCTTCCTCTTCTTCTTCTTCTTTTTTTTTTTTTTTTTTTTTAAGTAGGCTCCATGCTTAGTGTGGGCTCAAACTCGCAACCCCAAGGTCAAGACCTGAGCTGATTTTTTTTTTTTTCTTAAGTAGGCTCCACACTCAACATGGGCTCGAACTTAAAACCCTAAGATCAAGACCTGAGCTGAGATCAAGAGTTAGACGCCTAACCGATTAAGCTACCCAGGTGTCCCTGCTTTCTTGGAACAGCATTAAACCTGTTCATAAGGGCTCTAACCTCAGGACCTCCCAAAGGCCCCAGTTCCAGATATCGTCGCATTGGGGATTACATTTCAACAAAAGAAATCTGAGAGAATATGAACATTCAGTCCGTCACAGAAGGAAAAGAGATTTGCATTACTGTCTAATATTGTGTATTCTATTTTAACTTCTATGTATAGTCACTCTTAAGTTTGCCAAAGGCCTTTGAAACTCTAAATATCTCACTCTAGAGTGAAACTCTCTCTTGAGACTCCCGTGTGTAAGACAAGAAGCTTGATAGTCTGTTTAGCTACTCCCTTGCTTCTCTTGCTCTTTGTCAGTACAGTCTACTCTTTTAGATATAAATCACCTGCATTGCGTTTTTATTTTTTCTTTATGTATCTTTCAAAAAGTTTGTTGGGATTTATATTTTAATTTCATTACGATATTTTTAACAATTATTTAAACTCATTCCTATTTCACCTGGCTCTGGTGCTCATTAGTAGTCACTTCATACCTTGACTTTACTCTTTTTCAGAGTCTTTCTCTAAGTTCAAGTATATTTGCACATAATATTTTTTTAAAGATTTTATTTATTTATTTGACAGATAGAGATCACAAGTACGGAGAGAGGCAGGCAGAGAGAGAGAGAGAGAGAGGAGGAAGCAGGCTCCCTGTCAAGCAGAGAGCCTGATGCGGGGCTCGATCCCAGGACCCTGGGATCATGACCTGAGCGAAAGGCAGAGACTTTAACCCACTGAGCCACCCAGGCGCCCCTGCACATAATATTTTTAAGAAGATTGCTTATTTAGTATTTTCCCATAACCATAAATCTTTATATTATGGTTTAATTTGCAAAAAAATAAATGATCTCCTTAATGGTGGGGGAAATGTTACATTATAATAGTTCTCACTGATTTTTATCTTTTTATATTAAAATCCTAAAAGTTAATTTGAAGTACTAATTTTGTTTTTTCTGTTTATTATTTCTAAGAAACTTTTTTTTCCAGACCATATACAAAGACTTTTTCTTTTCTTTTCTTTTCTTTTTTAAAACCTTTGTAATATCTTTAGGTCATCAGAAATTTTTAGACTGTCCTTGAAAAGTAGAGACTTTATATCTACTCCTAAAAATAGACTTTTCTGTTTATATTTTGTATATATAAAGGGGAGTTATTTTCCATGACATTTCATTAGTCTACTGCAGAAGCAGTTGTGTTTATAGTAAGAATATCACTAAGCCCAGTGGGTCATATTTGATATAATTATGGATGGAATTTTTTAAATTAGCTGTTGGTTATATTTTTTGTATTAGGATTTGGCCTGAAGTATTTGTAAGGTTACAAAATATTGCTAAATACCCCAAATACAAATTCTTGTAGCTTTTTAGCCACATTTCTCAGTGAAAGTCAATTATGGAATAAAAAAGCTCTGATTATTAAAATAATTTTAAAATAATTAGTAATAGAATTATATTCTTTTAACTTTCACAGTCTGTGTTGAGCCAAGCCATTTAATTTGGTTTAAGGAGTTAATTACGACAAGAGGATATTTAACATCCTCTCGCATATGACAGCATCAAAATACAAATATGGTAATTTATTATAAAAAGAAGAAAGCTAGGACACATCATTGTTAATGCAGTCCTTTTATCTCTGGAAAATGGAACTCATATTAAGCTTTGAATCTCAGGGGACAGAATATGGGGGGAGGGTATGGAAGAAGCTCATTTTATTCTTTGTGTACATCAGAAAACTATCTTAGGAAACTGGACTTCCAAGTATTGAATAGTGGAATAGGGGGAACAATTATGGCCCAGGACTTTTGCAAATCTACGTGTGGTGGTTGTGCTAATGGTTATTTTTAGAGATTTTATTTCTTTATTTGACAGAGAGAGAGATCACAAGTAGGAAGAGAGGCAGGCAGAGAGAGAGGAGGAAGCAGTCTCCCTGCAGAGCAGAGAGCCCGATGCGGGGCTTGATCCCAGGACCCTGAGATCACGACCTGAGCTGAAGGCAGCGGCTTAATCCACTGAGCCACCCAGGCGCCCCTAATGGTTATTTTTAATATCTTAATTTTATTATATTGGCACCTGTTATTTACGACTTTTGTTTAAAAATTATACTTAATTGTAGGAAATGCATTTCACTGTGTAATAGCAGTTGAAGCTTTAGATTTTCTGAATGCCCATAAACTATACAGCATTGTCCAATGGAACACTACAGAAGTAATTGTATTTATACTAAATTACTGCCTTATATTCTTTTAGTTAGAAAACCCTATCAACTGGAAGTTTTGTATCTCTACAGCTTAAAGATCCTTTATGTTCATATTGATAACCAGTAGCCATTGCAGGTTTCAGACATGTTTTCAGTAGTCAAAGGAAGTCTAGCTTTTGTACCTTTTTAAAAAAGTACGTTTTATTTTCGTTTAATTTTTTTGGAAATTGACCATCTAAGTTACATGTAAGTTAATATGTTAGTATCAAAGATATTTTTACTGACCATTATACAATTACATGAATTCCTTAAATATCATCAAATTTATCTCTTTTTTAAAAAAGATTTTATTTATTTATTTGACAGACAGAATTCACAAGTAGTCAGAGAAGCAGGTAGAGAGACAAGAGGAAGCAGGCTTCCTGCTGAGCAGAGAGCAGGATGTGGGGCTCAATCCCAGGACTCTGGGATCATGACCTGAGCCGAAGGCAGAGGCTTTAATCCACTGAGCCACCCAGGCACCCCTCAACTTTATGTCTTTTGGGTAATGTTTTAATTTTTATAAGTAGAGCTGCCATATGTATTATATAGATTTAAAAATTACTTGGGCATTTTAAATATAGGTTTATTATAGAAAGTATAGACCATATTACATGGTCTCAAGGGAGTTTAGAATAAATTAGCTATAAATTGCATAAATTCATTACTAAGAAACAAAGACCTTTTATTCATCTTTTTCAGAATCTAATTTATAAAAAAGAAAAAAAAATCACAATCCTACTTGTGTTCCGTTTACTTTCAGACTTTCATCATAGTAGCAGTGCTAGTTATAACTGATTAATTGTGGTTAAGTAAGCATTTACTGAAAACTATGTGCAAACCACGTTGTTAGGTGCTGGGAATAAAAAGGATGGATGAGCCCTGCTCTGAAGTTGTGAGTAGCTTGACTGGAGAGACAGCTATAGATAAATATTATTGTGACAAATATGGTACAATCGGTGTGAATAAAGTGCTACAGGGGTACAGACAATCTTATATTACATATAAAAATATTCTAATTATCAGTCATAACAGAAAGAAGGTCCCAAAGAAGATGGTTCCTTTGAGTAGACTTTGTGAATACATAGGCATGGCATTTGAGATAAAGTATAGTCTGAAAGAAGTCATGAAATCACATGGACTATTTATTGAATAACTGGAGTTTATAGAAGTGGAGATTTGAATAAAGTAGGCCAGGCCCACATTGTGATAGACAAAGCCAGACTAAAGAATTAGGACTGACCTTGGAGAGTTAGTGAAGACCATAAAAATATTATCTGTGTTTTAGAAAGTTACTCTGGCTAGAAGACAGAGATCAGTAACATATTTCAACCAGTTTCACAAGCCAGAAACCTATAAGTCATCTTCATCTGATTATTATATGAAGCACTATTGCTTAAATCTGTTGACTTACCTCTGTGCTATAGACATGATCTTAATTCAGACTAGCATTCTGTATCACTGGGACTACTGCAATAGCCCCTCACTGGTCTTACTGCTTGTTCTCATGTTGTACGTTATCTGACATTAATAGATATTACTAGAACTCTGCCAGCTTTTCTTCTTCTCCTCTTCCTCTCCCCATCCTCCTCCCTCTCTTTTTGGTTTCTGTTTGCCTGTAGGAGGTATGTTGAATACACTGATACCTGTGAGGGTGACCTTGTTTAGAAATAAGGTCTTTTTAGGTATAATTAAGGTACAAAATAAGATGAGGTTATATTAGAGTAGGGTGGGCCCTTAATCCAATGTGACTGGTGTCTTCAGAGGAGATAGAACAAGAGAAGAGATAGGAGATAGGAGAGAATGCCCTAAGATGATGGAGGCAAAGATTGAAGCACTGCTGCTATAAACCATGCCAAGAAATGCCAAGAGTGGTCAGCAAGCCACCAGGAGCTAGGAAGAGACAAGAAGGGATTCTCTCTTACACGTTCTGAGGCAGCATGGCCCTGCCAATGTCTTGATTTCAGATTTCTAGCCTCCACAACTATGGGACAATAAATCTCTGTCGTTTTAAGCCATCAACTTTGGAGTACTTTGCTACAGAAGCCCTAGGAAATAAATATATTTATTTATAATATAATATATATACCTGTTATATATTGTTTATCTTTTAAGTGTAATCTTCCTTTATCTTTATATCTTTAGAGTTATTTCTTATAAATAGCATTTAGCTGATTTTATTTTATTTTATTTTATTTTTGGTTATACTTTAGCATTCTTTATCTTTTTTTTTTAATTAATTAATTTATTTTTATTTGCTTATTTACAGCATAACAGTGTTCATTGTTTTGGCATCACACCCAGTGCTCCATGCAGTACGTGCCCTCCCTATTACCCACCACCTGGTTCCTCAACCTCCCACCCCACCCCACCCCCTCCCGCCGCCCCTTCATAACCCTCTGGTTGACATAGTCCATAGTCTCTCATGGTTCATCTCCCCTTCCAGTTTCCCTCAACTCCCTCTCCTCTCCATCTCCCCATGTCCTCCATGTTATTTGTTATGCTCCACAAATAAGTGAGACCATATGATACTTGACTCTCTCTGCTTGACTTATTTCGCTCAGCATAATTTCTTCCAGTCCCGTCCATGTTGCTACAAAAGTTGGGTATTCGTCCTTTCTGATGGAGGCATAATACTCCATTGTGTATATGGACCACATCTTCCTTATCCATTCATCCGTTGAAGGGCATCTTGGTTCTTTCCACAGTTTGGCGACCGTAGCCATTGCTGCAATAAACATTGGGGTACAAATGGCCCTTCTTTTCACTACATCTGTATCTTTGGGGTAAATACCCAGCAGTGCAATTGCAGGGTCATAGGGAAGCTCTATTTTTAATTTCTTCAGGAATCTCCACACTGTTCTCCAAAGTGGCTGCACTAAGTTGCATTCCCACCAACAGTGTAAGAGGGTTCCCCTTTCTCCACATCCTCTCCAGCACACGTTGTTTCCTGTCTTGCTAATTTTGTCCATTCTAACTGGTGTTAGGTGGTATCTCAATGTTGTTTTAATTTGAATCTCCCTGATGGCTAGTGATGATGAACATTTTTTCATGTGTCTGATAGCCATTTGTATGTCTTCGTTGGAGAAGTGTCTATTCATATCTTCTGCCCATTTTTTGATATGATTATCTGTTTTGTGTGTGTTGAGTTTGAGAAGTTCTTTGTAGATCCTGGATATCAACCTTTTGTCTGTACTGTCATTTACAAATATCTTCTCCCATTCCGTGGGTTGCCTCTTTGTTTTGTTGACTGTTTCCTTTGCTGTGCAGAAGCTTTTGATCTTGATGAAGTCCCAAAAGTTCATTTTTACTTTTGTTTCCTTGGCCTTTGGAGACTTATCTTGAAAGAAGTTGCTGTGGCTGATATCGAAGAGGTTACTGCCTATGTTCTCCTCTAGGATTCTGATAGATTCCTGTCTCACGTTGAGGTCTTTTATCCATTTCGAGTTTATCTTTGTGAATGGTGTAAGAGAATGGTCGAGTTTCATTCTTCTACATATCGCTGTCCAGTTTTCCCAGCACCATTTATTGAAGAGACTGTCTTTTTTCCATTGAATATTTTTTCCTGTTTTGTCGAAGATTATTTCACCATAGAGTTGAGGGTCCATATCTGGGCTCTCCACTCTGTTCCACTGGTCTATGTGTCTGTTTTTATGCCAGTACCACGCTGTCTTGGTGATCACAGCTTTGTAGTAAAGCTTGAAATCGGGTAACGTGATGCCGCCAGTTTTGTTTTTGTTTTTCAACATTTCCTTAGCAATTCGGGGTCTCTTCTGACTCCATACAAATTTTAGGATTATTTGCTCCAGCTCTTTGAAAAATAACAGTGGAATTTTGATCGGAATGGCATTAAAAGTATAGATTGCTCTAGGCAGTATAGACATTTTAACAATGTTTATTCTTCCAATCCAAGAGCATGGAACAGTCTTCCATCTTTTTGTGTCTTCTTCAATTTCTTTCATGAGTGTTCTGTAGTTCCTCAAGTACAGGTCCTTTACTTCTTTGGTTAGGTTTATGCCCAGGTATCTTATGGTTCCTGGTGCTATAGTAAATGGAATCGATTCTCTAATTTCCCTTTCTGTATTTTCATTGTTAGTGTATAAGAAAGCCACTGATTTCTGTACATTGACTTTGTATCCTGCCACGTTACTGAATTGCTGTATGACTTCTAGTAGTTTGGGGGTGGAGTCTTTGGGGTTTTCCATATAAAGAATCATGTCATCTGGGAAGAGAGAGAGTTTGACTTCTTCCTTGCCAATTTGGATACCTTTTATTTCTCTTTGTTGTCTGATTGCCGTTGCTAGAACTTCTAATACTATGTTGAACAAGAGTGGTGAGAGTGGGCATCCTTGTCGTGTTCCTGATCTCAACGGGAAGGCTGCAAGCTTTTTCCCATTGAGGATGATATTTGCTGTGGGTCTTTCATAGATAGATTTTATGAAGTTCAGGAATGTTCCCTCTATCCCTATACTTTGAAGCGTTTTCATCAGAAACGGATGCTGGATTTTGTCCAATGCTTTTTCTGCATCAATTGAGAGGACCATGTGGTTCTTCTCTCTTCTCTTATTGATGTGTTCTATCACACTGATTGATTTGCGAATGTTGAACCAACCTTGCAACCCAGGGATGAATCCCACCTGGTCATGGTGGATAATCTTTTGAATGTGCTGCTGGATCCTGTTTGCTAGGATCTTGTTGAGAATCTTTGCATCCATATTCATCAGTGATATTGGTCTAAAATTCTCCTTTTTGGTAGGGTCTTTGCCTGGTTTGGGGATCAGGGTAATGCTGGCTTCATAAAAAGTGTCTGGAAGTTTTCCTTCTGCTTCAATTTTTTGGAACAGCTTCAGGAGAATTGGTGTTATTTCTTCTTTGAAAGTTTGGTAGAATTCCCCAGGGAATCCGTCAGGTCCTGGGCTCTTGTTTTTTGGGAGGTTTTTGATCACTGCTTCAATCTCATTACTAGATATCGGTCTATTCAGGTTGTCAATTTCTTCCTGGTTCAATTTTGGGAGTTTGTAGCTTTCCAGGAATGCATCCATTTCATCTAGGTTGCTTAGGTTATTGGCATATAACTGTTGGTAATAATTTCTGATGATTGTTTCTATTTCCTTGGTGTTCGTTGTGATCTCTCCCTTTTCATTCATAATTTTATTAATTTGGGCTTTCTCTCTTTTCTTTTGGATTAGTGTGGCCAGTGGTTTATCAATCTTATTGAGTCTTTCAAAAAACCAGCTTCTAGTTTCATCAATACTTTCTACTGTATCTCTGGTTTCTACCTCATTGATCTCTGCTCTAATCTTATTTCCCTTCTTGTGTGTGGAGTTGGTTTGATTTGTTGTTGATTCTCCAGTTCTTTAAGGTGTAGAGACAGCTGGTGTATTCTGGATTTTTCAATGTTTTTGAGGGAGGCTTGGATGGCTATGTATTTCCCCCTTAGAACCGCCTTTGCTGTATCCCATAGGTTTTGGACCGAGGTGTCTTCATTCTCATTGGTTTCCATGAATTGTTTAAGTTCATCTTTGATCTCCTGGTTGATCCAAGCATTCTTAAGCAAGGTGGTCTTTAGCTTCCAGGTGTTTGAGTTCCTTCTGAACTTTTCCTTGTGATTGCGCTCCAGTTTCAAAGCATTGTGATCGGAGAATATGCAGGGAATAATGTCAGTCTTTTGGTATCGGTTGAGTCCTGCTTTGTGACCCAGTATGTGGTCTATTCTGGAGAAGGTTCCATGTGCACTTGAGAAGAATGAGTATTCTGTTGTTTTAGGGTGGAATGTTCTGTATATGTCTATGAGGTCCATCTGGTCCAATGTTTCATTCAATGCTCTTATTTCTTTATTAATTTTCTGCTTCAATGATCTATCTATTTCTGAGAGAGGCGTATTAAGATCTCCTACTATTATTGTATTCATATCAATATGGCTCTTTATCTTGATTAATAGTTTTCTTACGTAATTGGGTGCTCCCATATTGGGGGCATAGATATTCACAATTGTTAGATCGTCTTGGTGGATAGTACCTTTAAGAATTATGTAGTGTCCTTCTGTATCTCTGACTACAGTCTTTAGTTTAAAATCTAATTTATCTGATATGAGAATTGCTACTCCGGCCTTCTTTTGAGGCCCATTGGCATGAAAGATGCTTCTCCATCCCTTCACTTTCAGTCTGGGTGTATCCTTAGGTTCAAAATGGGTCTCTTGTAGACAACATATGGATGGGTCCTGTCGTTTTATCCAATCTGCAACCCTGTGTCGTTTTATGGGCGCATTTAGGCCATTCACATTGAGAGTGATTATTGAGAGATAGGTTTTTATTGACATCGTGTTGCCTTTGAAGTCTTTCTGTCTATAGATTGTTTCTATATTTCTGTTCAATGATATTCTTAGGATTTTTTCTCTTTTATAGGACCCCCCTTAATATTTCCTGCAGTGTCGGCTTGGTGGTTGCATAGTCTTTTAAGCCTTGCTGGTCTTGGAAACTCTTTATCTCTCCATCCATTTTAAATGTCAGTCTTGCTGGATAGAGTATTCTTGGTTGCATGTTCTTCTCATTTAGTACTCTGAATATATTTTGCCAGCCCTTCCTGGCTTTCCAGGTCTCTGTGGAAAGGTCTGACGTTATTCTAATGGGCTTTCCTCTGTATGTAAGAAGCTTCTTTGTCCTAGCTGCTTTTAAGAGGGTCTCTCTTGAAACATAATTCCCCATTTTAACTATAAGGTGCCATGAGGACTTTCGAGAATCTAAAATCTTGGGAGGAGATCTTTCTGCCTCTAGTACATGAACATTGTTTCCATTCGTGAGATTGGGAAAATTTTCATAGACAACTTCTTCCACTATATCTTCTAGACTTCTTTCTTTTTCTTCCCCTTCAGGGATTCCAATAATTCTGACGTTGGAACGTTTCATGGCATCGTTTATTTCCCTGATTCTGTTTTCGTGGCTTCTGAGCTGTTTGTTCCAGGCTTCCTCCTGATCCTTTCTCTCTATCTGTTTGTCCTCCAGATCACTAATTCTATCTTCTGTTTCAGTTACCCTAGCTTTTAGAGAATTTAGATTGGACTGGAACTCATTGAGAGCATTTTGAACATCATCCCTGGTGGCTTTCAGTTCTGCCCTAACATTGTGAACATCATCCCTGGTGGCTTTCAGTTCTGCCCTAATCAATTCTGTTTGGTCATCCATGGCTTTCTCCAACCTAGCTATTGCCTGGATAATTGTTAGTCTGAATTCCTTTTCTGACATATTGTCTATGTCGATAGCCATTAGTTCTGTTGCAGAAGGCCCATCCTCTGTATTTTTCTTCTGTTGGGTATTCCTCCTCCTAGTCATTTTGGTAAGAGGTGACTAAACAGATGCAGCTGGACTTACCGATTGTGGTGCAGTCAATGTGCACCCTGGAACGCTTCTGTGCAATCAGGATTCCCCACCCAAATGAGAGAAAAAAGAAAAGAAAAAGAAATAGAGAAGAAGAAAGGAAAAAAAGGGGGAAAGAAAAAAGTAAGAAAAAAAAAAGAGAGAGAGAGAGAGATAGGAAAAAAAGGGAAGATACAAGAGAAGGCTCAGCCCAAATGGGCCACAAGGTAAGATTTGTGGAGTATACAAACAAAACAGACAGACAAAAAGAGTGATAAAAGTATATGACAAGAGAAAAAAATATGTATATATAAGCAAAAAAAGGGAAAAACCTCCTCAGAAAGAATCCCAAGTATAAGATTTATATATTGTCAGGACAGACACAAATTCACAGAAACACCGACAGAAGGAAAAATTGGGAGAATGGTTATAGATTCTCAGTGTGGGTGAGGAAGTTTATTTTGATTCTTCCTGAAGGTATCTTGATGTTTTTGTTAAGGGACTCAACTTTCCTAAGTTACAGGGGGATTAGAAACTGGTTTGCCTATAGGGGTAGCATTGATTGGGGAAAGGGGGTTACCTTGAAGTTAACTCTATATGTATAGTAGAAAATAAAAATTAAAAAAAGAATAAACTAGACTAAACTAAGTTAAAATTAAAAAAGAATTAAAAAAATAGAAAAACAAAAGAAAAACACGGGTGTATGTATCAAAAATTTCAGGTTAGAAGGTTATTAAAAAATTTGATGTACTGAACATCTCGGTGTGATGGTAAATAGGTTAAAAAATTATCTGTATGTATAAAAAAAAAAGAACCAGAATATTGGTAAAGAGTTAAAAATAAAAGTTGTATTTATGAAGTAGTGGTGGTTGTTCTCTTGTAGTCTTTTTTTTTTTTTTTCCTTCCTTCCTGGTTGGTTTTCTGGGGGAGGGGCCTGCCACGTGGGTTTTCAGACAATGATATTCCCTGAGTTAGGTCCTCCCACTCCCCTCAAGGGGGTGAGCTCTTTTTTTTTCAGGAAACTGTTTTTTTTTTTTTTTTCAGCCTTTTGTTCTCTGGGGGTTTTTATGTTCTTTCATCTGCTTTCTCTCGCCTTGACAGCTTTTGATGGTTTTTGGAGGTTTAGAGGAGAGCAAACAGCACCCCAACCTCCCTCTCAAAGAGATGCCTCAGACTGTTTTGCAAAAGCTGCTGGCAGAGTTGGTTCTGGGTCACTGTCCCTGGGGATGCAGGAGCTCCTCGTTGTGCCCAAAACCAGGGCAGCGGTGGCTGTCTAGGCCGCTCCAGACCGCCAGAGAGGTTCTGAGCAGAGATCGCGCACTGAGATTTTCCCGCTGTCCCGGGCTGGGAATGTCTGGTTTTTCCTGCTGCCAGAGCTCCAGGTTAGCGCCTATGAGCACCTATCCCAAGGGAGGGTGTGGGACGCGCGCGTTTCAGGATTGCCATCAGGCCAGGCTCCCAGCCCCTCACGGGAGACAGACCCCACTCGGGAGACAGACCCCACTCATTCTCGGGCGCGCTGGCGTTCAGGTGCACTCGCGGCTCAGGGACGGAGACCTGATTTCTCCGCCGCACTCTCTCTGGCTCCGCGCCAGGGGAGGCTGTCCTGGGTCCGGGGACTTAGGTCCCTGACCCTAACCGCCCAGGTTCCCACTATTACCACCCCCCCACCGCGATCCTTTGCTGTTTGTTTTTTGAGTGCTTTCAACCAGACTCCAAGTTAATGCTGGTCCCCGGACGCAGAGCACTCTCGTGTTGGGGTGTTACTTTCCAATCGGTCACCTCTGGTGGCTCCCTCCCCCTTTTGTTTATCTTCCGATATCAGTCCGATGCTCCCAGTCTGCTTTACCTGCCACTGGCGTCTTCTGCTCCAGTAGAGATCCAGACGTGTATAATTCTGATCTCAGGCTGATTTCATGGGTGGTCGGAGTTCTTTGGTAGGTAATCAGCTCACTTTAGGGTACAGGTTGAAATGGTGCCTCCTCCTACTTCCCCGCCATCTTGCAGGTCGCATTCTTTATCTTTTAAAGATTTTATTTTTATTTATTTGACAGAGAGAGAGATCACAAGTAGGCAGAGAGGCAGGCAGAGAGAGAGGAGGAAGCAGGCTCCCTGCGGAGCAGAGAGCCCGATGTGGGGCTCCATCTCAGGACCCTGAGATCATGACCTGAGCCGAAAGGCAGTGGCTTAATCCACTGAGCCACCCAGGCGCCCCATAGCATTCTTTATCTTTTAAATGAAGCATTTTGCTTATTTACTTAAATTTATCTGAATTAGTCATATATGTGAAAAATTTTTGGCCTCTTGTGTTATGTGTTTTACCTTTTCTGTATTTATTTTCCTATTCTTTCTTACCTTCTTTTATTTTGATAGATTTTTTTCCTGTTCGATTTGAAATATTGTTATTATGATAGTTACTCTAGAAATTTTAGCTTGCATATTTAACTCAGTAGTCTAAAGTTGACATCTTTACCTTTCCAAGTAGTGTATTTTGATCACTCTTTTCCAATTTATGTGTTTTGACTTTTTTCTATCTTTTTTAATAGTAAAGTCAGAAGACATTATTATTTTTATTATGTACAATCATATTTCCTTGCTTTTCCTATTTATAATTTCTTTGTTATGCATTGCTTTTTATACTTTCTGCTCTGTGGAATTACTAAACTTCTGCCAATAGATCCTCTAACATTTCTTTTAGGTTCTTCTAGTAGCCAATTCAGTTGTTTTTAATGACAGTCTTTATTTTATCCTTATTCATTGGACATTGAATTTGAAGTAAACAAATTTTTTCTTTAGCATATAGATGATTTTCTTCCAGTGTCTTCTGACACTGTTTATTAGCTCATTTGTTTTGTTTTTAGAATTCCACATGCGAGTGGAATCATATGGTATTTGTCTTTCTCAGTCCGACTTATTTCATTTAGCATTATACCCTATATGTTCATCCCTGTCGTTGCAAATGGCAAGAACACTTTTTCCCTGTGTGTGTATACATACATGTATGTGTATGTACATGCACATACATCTTCCTTATGCTTTTGTCTATTGACCGATACTTAGATTGTTTCCATACTTTGCTATTGTTAATAATGCTGCAGTAAACATAGGGTTGCATAAACCTTTTCAAATTCATGCTTTCATTCTCTTTGAGTAAATATCTAGTAATGGAATTATTGGATCATATGGTGTTTCTATTTTCAATATTTTGAGGAACCCCTATACTGTTTTCCATAATGACTATACCAATTTACATTCCCACCAGCAGTGCACGAGGGTTTCTTTTTTTCCACACCCTTGCCAACACTCATTATTTCTTTTGTTTTTGATTTTAGCCATTCTGACAGGTGTGAAGTGGTATCTCATTATAGTTTTGATTTGTATTTTCCTGATGATGAGTGGTGTTAAGCATCTTTTCATGTATCTATTGGCCATTTGTAGGACTTTTGGAAAAATATCTATTCAGGTTCTCTGCTCATTTTTAAATTAGTTAGTTAGTTTGTTTGTTTGTTTTGGTGTTGAGTGGTAGAAGTTCTCTATATGTTTTGGATATTAGCCCCTTACTGGATATATCATTTGTAAATATCTTCTCTTATTCAGTAGGCCGCTTTTTGGTTTTGCTGGTAGAGTCCTTTGCTGTGAAAACACTTTTTATTTTGATACAGTCCAAATAGTTTATTTTTGCTTTTGTTTCCTTTGCTTAGGAGACATATCTAGAAAAATATTACTACAGTCAGTGTCAGAGAATTTACTGCCTGTATTGTCTTCTAGTATTTTTGTGGCTTCAGATTTCACCTTTACATCTTTAATCCAAATTGAGTTTATTTTTGAGTATGGTGTTAAAATGTGGTCCACTTTCATTCTTTGGCATGTAGCTGTACAGTTTTCCTAGAACCATGTATTGAAGGGACTGTCTTTCCTCCATTGTATATTCTTACCTCCTTTTTGTAGATAAGTTAACCATGTAAGTGTGGATTTGTTTTTGGGCTTTCTTTTCTTTCCCATTGATCTCTATGATACTACCACACTGTTTTGATTACTACAACTTTGTCCTGTATCTTGAAATCTGGGATTGTGTTACCTCCAGCTTTGTTCGTTCTTTGTCAAGATTTCTTTTGCTATTCGGAGTCTTGTAGTTACACAGAATTTCAGTATTATTTGTTAAAGTTCTAGTTCTATGAAAAATTCTATTGGTATTTCAGTAGGGTACAGATTCATTGCACTGACTCTGTAGGTTGCTTTGGGTAGTAAGATTTTTAACAGTATTAATTCTTCTAATCCATGAGTATGGACTATTTTTCCAGTGTTTTTCGTTTGTTTGTGTCATCTTCAGTTTCTTTTATGAGGGTTTTGTAGTTTTCAGAGTATAGACTTTCATTCCCTTAGTTAAGTTTATTCCTAGGTATTTCATTTTTATTTGGTACAACTGTAAATGGGAATTAAAAATTTTTTTCCTGCTACTTTGTTACTAGTGTATAGAAATGCTGTTGAGTTTTGAGCATTAATTTTGTATTCTACAACTTTACGGAATTCATCTATTAGTTTTAAGTTTTTTAATGAAGTCTTTAGGGGTTTCTCTTTATAGTTATGTAATCTCCAGATAGTGGCAGTTTAACTTCTTTATCAATATGGATATCTTCTTTTTTTCTTGTCTGATTGGAGTGTCTAGGACTTCCAGTCCTATGTTGAATAGAAGTGGTGAGAGTAGACATCCTTGTTTAACTGTAATACTTTTTAATACAATCAGAGAACCCTGTGCCCTCCCTCGCATCTCTACTAATAACTTGGATATATGCTGCTGAAGCGAGCACTCTACTAATAACTTGTGATGTCTTTCTTTCCCCATTGTATTTAAAACATTTCTCTCCAGATCACAAATAGGAAAAATAAAGGAAAAAAAAAATATATATATATATTTTTTTTTTTTAAGATTTTATTTATTTGACAGAGATCACAATTAGGCAGAGAGGCAGGCAAAGAGAGAAAGGAGAAAGCAGGCTCCCTCCTGAGCAGAGAGCTAGACTCAGGGATCAATCCCAGGACCCTGGGATCACCACCGGAGCCAAAGGCAGAGGCTTAACCCACTGAGCCACCCAGGTGCCCCAAAAAACATATATTTTTGAAGGTGTTGAATGCTGTAGGAAGGTATTCTGATAGGTTAACTAATCTTGTACCTATATTTAATATTAAAACTTCAACTAATTTTTAAAAACAGATATGATATAAAAGCCAGCAATTTTAGGTCTTTTTAAAACATTCTTAAAAGAAATGTTTTTCCATTGCAAATTTAAAATATGTTTGAACAGAGGTGATGAATTTTTAAACAGGCAGTTATTTCCACTCAGTTGTTTGTGATTTCTGAGTTGACTCTTCCTCTCTTTTGAAAAGTAAACTCCCAACTTTCTGCCTTAACCTAATACATGTTGTTAAAAGCACTGTTTCGTTTTGGCTTTGGCTTTTTATCCATCTTACTTGTCTTGAGTCAGCATTTTCTGTTTAAACTAAATTTTCATAGAATGCAGGGCCTCTTGTTTTTATGTTGTGTTGTTGTTGTGCGTAAATGAAAGGGCAATTAGTAAATGCTTTTTATCATTTGTTGATGAAGTATATATGATTTTTCTAGCTCCTTTCTTATAGTATTTTAGATTGTAAGATTATTTTTATGATCTACGTTCCTATAAAGAGAAGACATGATTTTGCTTGTAAGCTGGAAGGCTAAGATGTTATATATTAATTGATAATTATTTGGGTTTATTTCAATTATAAAGCTAATAGATGCTTGTGAGGAGGGAAAATAAAACTTTGGAGCCATGAAAAGGAAAAGTTCTTCCTCTCCATTATTCACATACAACCACTATTAATAGTTTCTTCTATGTAATTACTCTTCACTAGATCTTAAGAAAATATGTTCTTGACCATATAATTGCAGAGGACCCATATAATGATTGTTGGACCATGATGTCACATCCGTTGGCTTCAGTATGTGGATGAGAGTGGGGGGCTGACAAGGTAAAGCAGTATTCTGTTTCTTTGATTGAACTTGATTATGCTTTTCTATTTCTAAGCAATAGAAATTTAGAATTTTTTTAATTCTTTTGAATTCTATAATGAGTCTCTTAATTTTCTCTTAAGCATCTTTTCCTACTTGTTTGTAAGAATTCCTTTATTTCTTTTGTGGTATCTTTGTGATTCTGGAAAAGGAACATTGGGACTTCAGCATAAATTTGATTTTCTGGAAGGAGACTAGGATGATATCTGGCTACTGGCAGAATGGGAGGGTAATTGACAAATTCATTTTGATTCCTTTAAGACGGTGTTAATGTGTTAATGTTTGTTCTAAATGTCATTTAATCGTTTTGTTCATAAAAACTAAATATGATCAACTTAAAAGACTGAGAGAAGTGATTTACTTGGAAATGGGAGGTTCTTGAATGTTTTTCTTATATTTTGTTGATATCCTTTTAAAAAAAATTCTGCTATTTCATGTTCTATCTGAAGAGTACATTTTAATAGGAACTTTATATAGCAATTCAAATTTTGTACTTACTTGGGCTTTATAATAAAATCAAGCAATGTTAGCTTAGATAATGGAACATGTGTTATATAGGACATAATTAAAAATTTTTTTTTTTTACACAGCAGTTGCAGGGGGGGGAAATATATCCTAATTCTAAAATGTGAAATTTGAACTGGTAGAATTGTAAACATTTTTAACATTTTAAAGTCTTTTCAATCTGTTCTATATAAGATGCAATTTTTTTTTTAGATTTTATTTATTTATTTATTATTTATTTGACAGACAGAGATCACAAGTAGACAGAGAGGCAGGCAGAGAGAGAGAGGGAAGCAGGCTCCCCACCGAGCAGTGAAATTTGAACTGGTAGAATTGTAAACATTTTTAACATTTTAAAGTCTTTTCAATCTGTTCTATATGAGATGCAATTTGTTTTTATATTTTATTTATTTATTTATTTATTTATTTATTTATTTGACAGACAGAGATCACAAGTAGACAGAGAGGCAGGCAGAGAGAGAGAGAGTGAAGCAGGCTCCCCGACGATGCGGGACTTGATCCCAGAACCCTGAGATCATGACCTGAGCCGAAGGCAGCGGCTTATCCCACTGAGCCACCCAGGCGCCCTGAGATGCAATTTGTTTTTATATTTTATTTATTTATTTATTTATTTATTTATTTGACAGACAGAGATCACAAGTAGACAGAGAGGCAGGCAGAGAGAGAGAGAGTGAAGCAGGCTCCCCGACGATGCGGGACTTGATCCCAGAACCCTGAGATCATGACCTGAGCCGAAGGCAGCGGCTTATCCCACTGAGCCACCCAGGCGCCCTGAGATGCAATTTTTTTTTTTTTAAATCTATCATTACATGATAGAAAATAGTTTTTAAAAGCAAAAATTCTCTTTTATTTGATCACTTTCTATTTTTACACACAAACCTTGACTTCAGATTGTCGAATTGTCATTAAGGACCATTGATTTATTGTTTTCAAATCAATGAGACTTCTTATTTTTTAATACATGAAACTCATACTTTCCCTTTTCCTATGACTCTTACTCTTTCATGTTTCATCTGCTCATGGATTTCAGCGTCCTCCTTGGCCCTTAATAGATTTGCACTGTCATTTCTGCCAACTACTTTATTGATCCTACATCTGTACTTTATTTATTCCATAATTTAGTGAGCAAATGTTATATCTTACGGATATGAAAAGGTTAAAATATCTATCCAACAAAGACAGGGATATCACCCTGTGAAGCTGTAATCAGAGTTTCATATTTTCTATTTTTGAAGTTCATACAGATAGATAATGGAAGGTTATTATAGCTTAGAATTTATAAAAATATCTTTTTTTCTATTTTATTGTTCAAAGGTGATTTCCTCTGTTTAAAGATATTCATTAATGATATTATTGAATGTCTTTTTTGTTATATGGAAGCTGTTGTTTCTTGGTTTTGCTTCCTCATTTTTCTCTATTTTTCATCTTGCTCACCTCAAATCTAGTTAGAATTATTTCAGTTGTGAATTGGCGTTTATTAATCCAATAAAAGGAATCTGCTACCTTAAAAAGGCTCTTTACAAAAGCTCTCAGTTCCATAATTTTGCTTTACTTTTTGTCTTATCAGCTTGTTACTAATAATGGTACCATTTATTGACTGAATGTGTTTAATGTGCTCAATTTCCCTTGTATGTCATGCATATACCTACATTATCTCATTTGATCAAGTATTGTATAATTTCTGTTGGCAACAGTGAAAATCAAGTAGTTTTTTAATTGCCTTTTGATATTTACATCATATGCTTTTGTGTGTGTTTTATTTATAGACTTTATTTTTTAAAACTCTTTTAAGTTTACAGAAAAATTGAGCAAATAGTACAAAATAGTCCCCTGTACATCCCCCAGCCCCCCTCCAGAGTATTCCCAGTTTCTTTCTTCCATCCCTTACAGCATTACTGTCATTCATTTCATTTATTTAATTTCTATAATCACTCAATACATTTCTACTATTACTACTTTGAACTAGCAGTTAATTAGTTCAATTAATAAAAAAAACTTTTATTTTACATCTATTTATTCCCTCTCTGACAATCTTCCTTTTTTAATGTAGAGTTGAGTTGCTGACCTATGTAATTTTTTTCTCTCTCAAGAACTTCTTGTTAACACTTCTTGCAGGGCAGGTCTTCTGGCAACAAATTCCTTCAGTTTTTGTCTGAGAAAATCTTTGTCTTTGGCTTTGAAGGATAATTTTGCTGGATAAAGAATTCCAGGTCGGTGGATTTTTTTTTTCTTTTCACACTTTATAGTTCACTCCACTTTCATCTTGCCTGCATGATTTCTGACAAGAAGTCTGATGTAATTCTTATCCTTGTTTCTTTATACGTAAGGAGAGTGTCCGTCCCCCCCCCCCGCCCCCGCTTCCTTCAAGATTTTCTCTTTGTCTTTGGTTTTCTTTTGTTCAAATATAATGTACCTAGGTATAAATTTCTTGTATTTATGCTGTTTTATGTTCTCAGAGTTTCCTGGATCTGTGGTTTTGTGTCTGTCATTAATTTTAGAAAATTCTGTCAGTTAAAAATCATTAAAATATGATTAAAGGTTATTTATAAATTAAGTAAAATAAGAGTATATAATTTCTTGAGATTTTCTTGATTCTCACTATAACCATTTTTTCCTAAAACCTGGACATGTTGGACATTAGGTTATCAAACTCTGGGTCTTGTCTTATTTAAGCTTCTTGTTTTAGCAGGCTTCCCCTGACAAGTCTCTAGCAGGGTTAAAGGAAGTGCTGCTTTGCTAGTGCCAGATTGGAGTAGAAATCCAGGTCCCCACTTGGGGTCTGTACAAGAGGGGTTGGAGGGAGAATAGAGGTTGCCCCTTGTTTCCACTGAGCAGGAATATAAACTTAAAAGAGTCCCCGTTTGGTCTCCACTGACACTGTCTTGGAAGAGAGACAGCCTTTTTATCACTGGGAGGTGGTGAAATCTTGATTCTGCTAGACTACCCCAGTGAGAGACAGAGGTGTGCCTCATTAGAGCTGGGTGGGCATGGAAGTCTAGGTTCTCCCCATGGTCTTCACTGACCTTAGGGGAGAGGGTATCTCATACTCCTTGGTTCTCCACTCAGCTTTCTCTGGCCAATACTGTCAGAGGGTCAGTGTTCCTTGGTATAGTTTGGTGAGGCCAGAAGTCTAGACTCCCACTTGGCCTTTGTTGTTAGGGCTGGGAATGGGCAATTTTTCCTGTAGTGTTTTGCTGAAGTGGAGTGATAATTATCTAAAAGCTTTCTGTCTTGCTGGATTGTCTCTTTCCTGGGTAAAGAGCAGGCTTTTCTTGATGTTTTTTTTTGTGTGTGTCTTCTCTGATTGATGTTTTTGGCTTTATGGCTTCTCTGGTGGTCATTCTGTAACATGAAACAAAAAGAAAACCCATGATATTCATTATCTTGTTGTTCTTTGGATCCTGATTTTCTTAGTTGGACTTCCATCTTCTCTCTACCTTTTAGAATCTTCTTCCTTTTGTGTTAGATATCAAGTCCCTAGGTTTTGGTTATATTTAGTGAGAGAAATAGGGAAAGGTTTGTCTTTTCCACCATACCTATGGTTTGTAAGCTGAAGTCCTAGAAATATATCATTTAATTTACAGAAATATAATTATGCATACCTTTTTAAGAACAGTTGACACTATTGTTACTCACTATTTATTGAATTGAGTCAAAAGTTCCGGAAATTTCTTCAGGAAAGTTGTTTGTCTCCATCTAAGATGTTTGTGAATTGAGAAGAGGAAAATGCTGCTAAAACAAACACGTGCAGCATTTATACCAAGTTTATTTTCAAATGTATCAATTTGTATACTTTTAGTAAACAATTTATGATTTAGGGAGGAAAAATAGGAAGTTTTGTGTTGAACAGTAACTTCAGTCTTCTCCTATCATTTCCATTGTTAACTGGAAACTGGTTCTATTATGTGAAATTCATTTTGGATGATCATTTGTCTTTTAAATTTGTGATGCACATTGTAAATGAGCCCCATATTTTATTATAAAACTACAAATAACCTCTGGATCTGGTGAGCCATTCTAAGCATCTACTCTTAATTATAAGTTCTCATTTATTTTGAAGCTACTTCACACCATTTGAAAGATAAAGGTTCATATGAGTTGGGTGTTTGCATGTTCAGTTCAGATTTTAAAAGTATTTTTTTTTAATTTCAGTTTAAATAATGACTTATAGGATAGTTATCTCCATTTTACAGATGAGGAAATTGAAAAAAATGTGATTTGGTTTATGACTTATCCAAGAGCATTCAGTAACTTGAGATTAGAACTGGAACAATAGGCCAAGATTGGAACTCTATTTTTTTTTTTAAACACTGTGCTCAGTCCAAGAGACCATGCCAGCAACCAAATTAAATTTATACATCTTTGATAATGAGAGCAAGGGGGGAAAAAAGAGTTATCCAATTAGAACTGTAGCATCAGACATAAATATCTAATTTTTCAGTCTGATGCATCAAGAATGTTTCATCATTATCATATTCCTTCTTTCTTTTTTTTAAATATTTTATTTATTTATTTGATAGAGAAATCACAAGTAGACAGAGAGGCAGGCAGAGAGAGGAAGGGAAGCAGGCTCCCTGCTGAGCAGAGAGCCCAACGTGGGCTCGATCCCAGGACCCTGAGATCATGACCTGAGCCGAAGGCAGAGGCTTTAACCTACTGAGCCAGCCAGGCATCCCTATTCCTTCTTTCCTATGCAGCATAACAAAAAGTCTATACACACAAGATAATAGTTTCAAAAAATATTTTCTCCTTAACAAGAAATATGATAGTTATTTGAATTTTTACAACTTAAAGAAAAACTGAAAAAAATGGTATGTATAACAAATGGCACAAAAAGCACATATACTTGCTGTTGATTAGATTATGGCTATACAATATATATTGCACATATGTGATATAAAATGTATTGAAAATTTATGATAAGTTTATAACCTATCAATACTATCATGTTAAAGAATACTGTTGTATCAAGTAAGTTGGAATTTGGGAACTGGTGTATTTTACTTACTATTATTCCATATCTGTCTTCTCATCTTGAAATATTTATATAAAATATATATATGCTTTCTTTTTAGAGTAGGTTGTTATAATATGTGGGAAGAATTTATCACTAAAAATTAAAATTTGTTTTACATTTAGTTCTTATTTTGCTAAATGTATTAACCATAGAGGCATATTTGCAGTATTGTCTGGGAAATAGAATCCTGTTGTAGCAGTTAATTAATGTTGTAGCACCACAGAAATTTCTTCTCGCTATTTTTTTAACCTTTTCTCCTATTTTTAAGATTCTCCTTTTGAACTCCATTGTTAAAATTCTGTCCATTGTGAGGTGAAGCTGGGTAATAATATATTGCTTTCCCATTTACTGCTTCTGCTTCTCATAATGGGTATTTCCATTAAAATGACTCAGTTTAAGATGATATTACAAAAAAGTTTAAAGCCCATATCTCAGTTGCCCAAGATTAGGAATGTATATAGTGAAACTAAGTTATTATAAATTTTATTCCCTAAGTCCAAACTAATTTTTCCTATTTTTGAAGTTTCAGTTTTTTTGTTAATAATATTTATTGTATTTTGCCTTGTATTATTGTGACCCCCATAGTACCTATGAAAGTGTACGCACTTTGTCTATTTTCAGGTCCATGTTCTAAATTGAATTTAGTTCCCTGAAGATAAGGTAAGCAAGTGATCCCTTCAAAATATCTGATTTTTTAAAATATGGGTATGATGATTTTGTTTGTTTCAGCTTGCTTTTCATTGGGCTGTCAAGTTATGTATTCATTTTTAATTTTATTGTCTATTCATAGTTTTCTTCACATGGTTAGATTATTAAAATTTTGTTTCCCTAGTACTCTTTTAATTTGCATGGTGAAAAATCAGATTTGTATTTCCCTGATGATTAGTGACATTGAGCATATTTTCATGTGTCTGTTGGCCATCTGTGTGTCTTCCTTGGAAAAATGTCCTATTCATGTCTTCTGCCCATTTTTAATTGTATTGTTCATTTTTTGGATGTTGAGTTTTATAAGCCATTTATGAAATTTTGGATACTAACCTTTTTTATTATTTATTTATTTGACAGAGAGAGAGATCAAAAGTATACAGAGAAGCAGGCAGAGAGAGCAGGGAAGCAGGCTTCCTGTGGAGCAGACAGCCTGATGCGGGGCCTGATCCCAGGACCCTGAGATCATGACCCGAGCCAAAGGCAGAGGCTTGACCCACTGAGCCATCCAGGTGCCCCGGATACTAACCTTTTATCGGATATATCATTTGCAGACATCTTCTCCCATTCCATTGATTGTCTTTTAGTTTTGTTGATTGTTTTCTTAACTGTGTAGAAGCTTTTTATTTTATCATATCCCCAATAGTTTATTTTTGCTTTTGTTTACCTTGCCTCAGGAGACAATATCTAAAAAAGAAGTTGAGACAGATAATGTCAAAGAGGTTCCTGCCTGTGTTCTCCTCTAGGATTTTTATGGTTTCAGGTCTCACATTTTGGTTTTTCATCCATTTTGAATTTATTTTTGTTTTTGTGTATGGTATAGAAAGTGGTCCAGTTTCATTCTTTTGCATATTGCTGTCCAGTTTTCCTCACACCGTTTATTGAAGAAACTGTCTTTTTCCCATTAGATACTCTTTTCTGCTTTGTTGGAGATTAACTGAAAATACAGTTGTGGATTCATTTCTAGGTTTTCTATTCTGTTCCATTGATCTAGATGTCTATTTTTGTGCTAGTCAGAAGGGCTAAAATCAATAGCACAAGAAACAGCAGATGTTGGCAAGGATGTGGATGGAGGAGAACCTTGGAAAACAGTATGGAGGGTCCTCAAAAAGTTAAAAATAGAATTACCCTATGACCCAGCAATTGCACTACGAGGTATTTACCCAAAGAATACAAAAGTACTAATTCAAAGGGATACATGTACCTTGATGTTTTTAACAGCATTATCTATAATACCTAAATTATGAAAACAGCCCATGTCCATTGACTGATGAAAGGATAAAAAGAGGTGGTATATACACACACACTAAGATATTACTCAGCCATAAGAAAGAGTGAAATCTTGCCATCTGCAATGACATGGATAGAATTAAAAAGTATATGATAGGGGCGCCTGGGTGGCTCAGTGGGTTAAGCCACTGCCTTCGGCTCGGGTCATGATCTCAGGGTCCTGGGATCGAGTCCCGCATCGGGCTCTCTGCTCAGTGGCGAGCCTGCTTCCCTCTCTCTCTCTCTGCCTGCCTCTCTGTCTACTTGCGATCTCTCTCTGTCAAATTAAAAAAAAAAATTAAAAAAAAAGTATATGATAAGTAAAATAAGTCAGAGAAAGAAAATACCATATGATTTTACTCATATGTGGTATTTAAGAAACAAAACAAATGAGCAAAGGAGGGGGGAAGAGGCAAACCAAGAAAGAGACTTTTTTTTTTTTTTAGAGATTTTTTTTTTGTTATATTTTATTTATTTATTTGACAGAGAGAGATCACAAGTAGATAGAGAGGCAGGCGCGGGGGGGGGGGGGGGGGAGAGCAGGCTCCCTGCTGAGCAGAGAGCCCGATGCGGGACTCGATCCCAGGACCCCGAGATCATGACCTGATCCGAAGGCAGCGGCTTAACCCACTGAGCCACCCAGGCGTCCCAAGAAAGAGACTCTTAATTGTAGGGAACACAATGATGGTCATCAGAGGGGAGGTGAGTGGGGGGATGGGTTAAATAAGTGATGGGGATTAAGGAGTACACTTGCTGTGATGAGTACCAGGTATTACATGGAAGTGTTGAACTGCTATATTGTACTCCTACTAATATTATACTGTATATTAACTAACTTGAATTTAAATAAAAACTTTTTTTTAAATAAAAACTTTTAATGAAATGAAAAATTAGGGGATCATTGCTCAAGTATTTTATTTTATTTTATAGAGAAAGAGATCATGAATCAGAGTGGGACAGAGGAAGAGAGAGAGAGAATCTTAAGTAGGCTCCATGCCCTTTACGGAGTCCACCACAGGGCTCCATCACACAGCCCTGAGATCTGAATCTGAGCTGAAATCAAGAGTCAGATGCTTAACTGACTGAGCCACCCAGAACTCCTGCTCAATTAGTTTAAAATATAAATTGTGTTCCCATAAATGCCATTTAGATGCCAGTACGGAACAGTAAGAACAGTGTCTGTCACTAAGTAGGTACTCAAAAAATTGAATAAGTGGATGAATGAGAGAACTAACAAACGATTCTTATATCCCATCTGTTTAATAATTTGTCTACTTAGGTATTTATAGGGAAGGTCGCTATAGTCAAGCATTTGAAAATTACTAATTTAAATTTAAACTTCTTAGTGCTGAAGGCTGATTCTCTGTATGAACATGCTACTTGAAACCTGTTAACTGGATTAAGATGTATCAAGTTAATAGTTATCCAAACTAAGTTGGTAGGTTAGGGACCATTAAGCAGAATTCCATAAAATTGTTACATACGTTAAATGAGACTTAATGAGTGTGAAGGGAGTCTGTAGACTCTAAACTACTTTACGAAGATTAGTCTGCTCCTTAAATAAGTCTTTTATTATTAAAATGAAATCAGTAATACATGTTCAACAATAGTTTTATATGGTAACTACATTGTATGTAGTGCTGGGTATATGCAATGTGTGTTTGGGTTATTGTGCTGGATTTATAGATTATCAAGATATAGACTAAAGTTTATTCTTGGTAAGGTATCTTTAAGTGTTCCTAAATACTTAGAAAGATGCAATAATAAGAAAAATTACAAAAAATTAGTAACTAAATATATAGAATATAATTTTGATCATTATTAGAAAGCAAATTTCTATTTTATTTTATTTTATGATTTTATTTATTTAGTTTAGTTTAGTTTTTCAGTGTTCCAAGATTCATTGTTTATGTACCCCACCCAATGCTCCATTCAATATGTGCCCTCCTTAATACTCACCCATCCCCCTACCCCCTCCATTCCCAAACCCTCAGTTTGTTTCTCAGAGTCCATAGTCTCTCATGCTTGGTCTCCCCTTCTGATTTACCTCAATTCACCTTTCCTTCCTTCTCCTAATGTCCTCCATGTTTTTTCTATGCTCCACAAGTAAGTGAAACTGTATGATAATTGACTTTGTCTGCTTGACTTATTTCACTCAGCATAATCTCCTCCAGGCCCGTCCATGTTGATGCAAAAGTTGGGTATTCATTCTTTCTGATAGAGACCTAATATTTCATTGTATATTTGGACCATATCTTCTTTATCCATTCGTCTGTTGAAGGGCATCTTGGCTCTTTCCCCAGTTTGTCGATTGTGGACATAGAAAGCAAATTTCTAAATGTCAAGGCTGTAATTCAGATGTGACGCTTTGGGAGGAATCCTTTTGGATACAATACTAGTAATTTGGATTTATTTGTAAGAAATATTGAAAGGCTGAACTTTGAAAGATTAAAGCTTGTCTTTGGAGATTATTCAAGAACAGGGTCGATTTTCTGTTTATTTAAAGTTAGAAATGAGAAGGAAACAAGTAAAATGGTTCATTCGTAAATGAAATGTCTTGGGAAAAAAAGATTCCCATTTTCACATAAGAAAGCATTTGAGTACATTAGTAATATTCGGCTTTTTAATTTTCAGCCAAAAACAATTTACTAAGAAAAACCCAACTTTAAAAAATCACTATGAAATATGTTTCATATTTCTGGAATCTCTGGAAACCTATATACTTTTTTTTTCAACTCCTACAAAGAGAGAGAATATGCTTTTTTCTATAAAGTTTTCCTTTTTTACTGATGTCATTTTATTGTCCTGTAAATTTGCATATGGTAGGATAATACAAAGTGCTGTGGACTTAGTATTTAATGGAAATGTGTCTCTTCAGAGATCATTTGCTGTCCAGACCTCTATATATCAGCCTTGAACAGATTATACTTTACTGTTAAGATTACTGTGGTTGCAAGGCAGCATTTTAAAAAGGAAGAGTTTTAAATATTATGCTTGGATATTGTATGAAGGACAATTAAAATCTGCTATACAGTAACAATTTTAATCAAAATACAATTTGTTATATTTTTTTCCTTTTTTTAAATCAATGAATCTATTGCTTATTTATTTTTTTTAAGAACCTATTTAGAGGGGCACCTGGGTGGCTCAGTCGGTTAAGCTGCTGCCTTCAGCTCAAGTCATGATCACAGGGTCCTGGGATTGAGTCCCACATCAGGCTCCCTACTCAGTAGGGAGTCTGCTCCTCCCTCTCTTCTGCCTGCTGCTCTGCCTGCTCATTCTCTCGCTCTCAAATAAATAAATAAAATCTTTAAAAAGAGACAGAGAGAGAGAGAGAGAACCTACTTAGAATTTTTGATAGATAAAAGCAGGAATCTTAACATTTAGACAAAATGTTGTGCATTTAAATGCATACATATAATAACACCTTGTTATTTTAGATTAGACTCTTTTGGGAGCCTGGACATAGTTTGCACACTGGTTGAGTAGAAGTGTACTTTTGCTTAATAAATTCATGCTCTACATTTTTGGAAGTATATTTAGTCTTACTGAGGATGTTTTAGTTAAGGTTGCTATAACAAATACAGACTGGATGGTTTAAACAACATTTATTTCTCACAGTTCTTGAGGCTGAAAGTCGGAGATCAGATTCTGAGTGTTATTGGGTTCTCAGTAAGGGCCCTTTTCCTGGTTATGTCTTCATATGGCCTTCTTTGGTATATGCACGCAGAGAGACCTCAAGTCTCTTCTTTTTATAAGGGCATTAAATCCCATGATGAGGGACGTAACTTCATGACCTAATTTAACCCTAATCATCTCCCATGGGTCCCACACTCAAATACCTTCATACTGAGGATTAGGGTTTCCATATAGGAATTTGTAGGGGGCACAAATATTCAGTTCATAGCAGAAAGAGAAACAAAACCTTTTGAAGAATCACTAAGCAATTTTAGTTGCATTCATTTGTATACAAACAACATGCTATTTACATTGTCTAACGTAATTTCTGCTTTGCACTTTTGTAACAGTACAAGGCTGAAAGAGAGAAACATATAATGGAGGAGTATCAAGCTAGCTTGAAAAATAATTAGAACTCTTGATTTTATAAAGAGTAAGCTAATCTAGGGGCCCCTGGGTGGCTCAGCTGTTAAGCGTCTGCTTTTGGCTTAGGTCATGATCCCACAGTCCTGGGATTGAGCCTCATGTAAGTTGGGCTCCCTGCTCAGCAGGGGAGTCTGCTTCTCCCTCGGCCTTTCCTCTCCACCTGCTTGTGCTCTTCCTCATGCTCACTCTCTCAAATAAATAAAATCTTTTAAAAGACAAAGTAAGCTAATTTTAAGTATGATGTATATGTGTTACATATATTCATGTATCTTACTGAATATAAAAATTTAAGATTCCTAAATGACAAGATTACCTGTTTGATTTAACGCAAATAGATGAGATTTGGATAGAATCTTTTTCTTTTTTTCTAAGATTTTATTTATTTGTCAGAGAGAGAGAGAGCACAAGCAGGCAGAGTAGCAGGCAGAGGCAGAGAGAGAAGCAGGCTTCCTGCTGGACAAGGAAACCAATGTGGGACTCGATCCCAGGACCCTGGGATCATGACCTGAGCGCAGGCAGTGGCTTAACCAACTGAGCCACCCAGGTGTCCCTAGAATCTTTTTCTATAAAGAGATTATGAGCTCTTGATTCAAGATGATTCCTTTCTGCCTATTATCTCCATCTTCTTCTAGCTTTCCAGAATGTTGTCTAAGAATAGGTTCTAGGGGCATGGCTCAGGCCTACCCCGGTTTGTTAGGTAGTCTTCACAGAGGGAGGAAGTAGATGGCTACAGTGGGTACAATAGATTCCACCTTGAGATGGAATTCCACCTTGTTCAGTAGAGTTCCTTGCAAGTTTTTGTCCAGGACATCCCTGAATGAACAGATAGTTTGCTTGCTCTTTATTTGCACTCTCCAGTATGGTAGCCACTAGCCACATGTGGCTATTGAGCACTTGAAATGTGGCTGGTCTGAGATGAGTGTGTAAATATAAAGCACACACCAGGTTTTGAAGACTTGGTACCAAAAAAGAGAGTAGAATAGCTCCCTAATAACCTTGGAATTTGTTACCATATTGAAATGATAGTATTTTGTAAGTATCATTAAAATTAATCTCATCTTGTCCATGTTTTTATTGTTTTTAATGTGCCTGTTAGAAAATTTAAAATCACGTATGTGGCTTGCATTTGTGGGCAGCAACTGAGCTATGTGATCATAAATAGTATAGTACATATATGTGTTAAATGACCATAGCAGCTTAAATTGTGTCCCCAAAGCAATTCAGTTGTGGAGTCCCTCTTGACCGTATTTTCTTTCTTTACATTTTTCTCCCATTCAGCCTCAATCTAGTTTGAAAGCCATTAGTGTCCCAGCACAGGATCTTTTCTTTCCCTAATCTTCATAGTATTTTAAGATAAATATTTATAAATTAAGATTTCATCATTCTTCCTACAGAAGTCACAAACATTGGCAATTCATTCACTAAATGAATATGAATAATTTAATACTCTATGTTTTGAAGAAGTGAAAACTATGGCCTTGGCCACTTTTCAGGTTCCTCTTTTCTCGGAGGAAGGCTTATGCCTGCTTGGTATTATTGACAGAATCTGAAGCTTATAGTTTAGCATAAAATACCATCCCTTTTCCTCCTAGAAAACACATACAACAACCGGGAAAATAAATGAAACTGCATAAATTCCATTTTTACTCAAATAAGAAGATAGATTTTTGTCTTCAGAAATCTTCAGAATCTGTCTTGGGAAATCTTCAAATTCCCAAGTGTTGCCAGAAGTGGCTGCAATCCAGTAGAGTCATGGATGGAGCAGCACTCAGGGGTCATGAAGCTGCTGGAGAACAACTGAAGGGCCAGAACGGTAATACTTCAGTAAGTGCCAGCACCAGGGAACTACGTAAAAATCAGCCCCCAGCCCTACAGTCTAGAAGCGTGAGCTGGAACCTCTATGCCCAAAGCTGAGATCTGATATTTTGCATTAGCTGCCAGGGCAAGGAGGAGTGAGGAAAATGTCTAACAGCAGCGGATGTCAGCATGCAACAAAAACACACATTCTTAACTTCAGGGGTGTCACCTTAGAAAGCAGAGCTGTTGTTATCCTTGGGACAGTGGTCAGTGAGGTAGCCAGGTATAACCAGGGGCAGTTGTGCTAGGGGCAGAAGCCCTTCAGGACCCAGCAGGGCAAAAAAGGAATTTGAAAGGAATAGTTTGTCACTGTGGCCTGAAAGAGAGAGCCCTTGGACTTCCAAGTATTAAAGGCTTGAGTTTTCCCCCAATCCTGCATTCACTGGAACCTCCTCCCTGGTCTTGGAAAACCTGAGCTCTTCATCCTAAATTACAAAATGTACTGATAAGGCATCAAATTAAATAAGTTCTGGGAAAAGAAAAGAATAAACATGAAAACCAGAAACAAAAACACACTGGCAGATAAAATCTTACCTGGTGCTCCCCTTTGCACTGAGTCCATTGGTCCTTCTGTGTATTTAGCTTATTACATTGATGGATGGAGTTTGATTTTTCTGTCTTTCACTAGAAAATAATGTTCTTGAGGGTAGAGTCTATTGTTCTACCATAAAACATAGTACCTGTGGCTTTGAAGACCTTTTGTACTTTGAAGAGGGTAAATGCTATAGGTAATAGTGTTTGTCATGATTTGGAAAACCATTGCCATCAAGGTCTCTCTAAATTAGAAAAAAGTGATATCAGCTAGGAATTGACCTAGTTTGTATTCCCATATTCCAGAGAACTGTATTCTGAGAAATAGTTCTTACCAGAAGAGTAAAAACCCTAAGACTTCTGCTCTAAGATGTCATAAAGAGCTCACTGAAATGATTTTCTTAATTCTTTGATGGAATCACTCTGTATAATCTAGCTCTGCTTAAACCAAATAGCCAAATGATAGTTGTTCCCTGAAATGTCATTTATTCTTTTCTAGCAATGCCAATCAATACCTTAATGAAGTACAAAGATAGCAGATACAAGATGGATCTGTTGTAACTTATATATCCTGTATGCCAGGTATAATTCCTTTTTCTTTTACCCCATGGCTATGGCTACTTGGTGTTTTAAAAATATTTTTTATTGGTCATGAATTTGACAGAATGAAAAAAAAATACAATTCAAACTTTTAGTTTGAATCTAGTAATATCTAGTTAATATGACCCCCGGGTTCTCCTTTTCTTTTCTTTTTTTTTTAAGGTTTTATTTATTCATTTGACACAGAGATATCACAAGTAGGCAGAGAGGCAGGCAGAGAGAGAGGGGAAAGCAGGCCCCCTGCGGGGCAGAGAGCAGGATTGCTGGGCTCAGTCCCAGGATCCTGAGATCATGACCTGAGCTGAAGGCAGAGGCTTTAACCCACTGAGCCACCCAGGCGCCCTGGTTCTTCTTTTTCTAAATGGATCTCTTCCCAGCAAATTTTGTGAGGAAGAGGAATAGCAGAGATAATACCTATATTGTTTGTGGAGAACATTCTCTTTCTTTCTCTTGCTGATTATAATCGTATCATTTGTGAAAGCAAACATAAGAAAGAAAGATGTTTGATACTGTGGACTTTGGCTGGTATATTAGTAACAAGATGATTTGGAAACACTTGTCATCTGATTCCTCATATAGTATTTATCTCTTCAAGTCAGGAGTTAAGAAGTCTTTAAGGATTGCATTCTTATCCTGGTGTTTTTTCTCTTTGGCGAAGGCCTACCATGCTACTGGGACTTTTTATATATTCAGTTTTCACAGATTTTAATGGGGGCATCATTAATTTCTAGATATATTAAAAAAATTGTGGAAAGTTTATTTCCATGGAATAATAGCCACTAAAAAACTAAATCCCTCTGGTTATTCTTTAAGATAAATTGTAACTGAAGAAATGAAAAATTGAGTCTTAGAGAGTAGATTTGTTCTCTTGGGTCCTACAGTTTGCAAATGGGAAATAGCAAAGTTTTATGAGGAAAAAAGTGTTTGTTGTAAAATGCGTTTCTTGATCACATGAGACGCTGGGAAATCAACTATACTTCTCAGTCCCCTATGATTTTTTCCATTCTCAAAACAACCATTGTGAAATGATTCGTAAAAATACAACCTTGACGTATGGGATCAACCATAGTCTTTCTGCCTTGTTTGAGGATCTTTAGACAACATTTCCATCTTAATTACTTTTGCGGTAGATGTTTTTTACTTCATTTAATCATAATTTGAAATTGTTTTCTGTGTGGCATCCCATTTCTTGATACAACAAGTGTTTTATTATAGGGTAAGTCATTCACAGATGAACTTAAATCTGTTAGTTTTAGAGGATTCAGGGAGAGAAAAATAAATTTGGAATCATACTAGTTTAAAAATGATCCCTTAAATACCTAAACTAGTATACATGACTTACTACTTTATTTTACAGATGCATTGTATGTATATGTATATAATTTATGGTTATTATATGTCACATTATATGCACCACACCCTTATTTCCATTATTGAAGTAATTATGCACCATCTCCTCAAAGGAATCTTGAAATTATCACACTTGACCTTTTATCCCCCTTTATCCTGGTAAGTGAACAAGGAATTTTCCCAGCTAACTAAAAATTTAGCTAAAATTCTTAATCTTGGAATCTTTTGTTTGATAATATTAAGATCAAGTTCTGAACTTTGCTGGGGGGCAATGAGCTTAACTGCAAGAAACAGTTAATACTTTTTCAATAAAGCCATTGTCATTATCTTCTTCACTAATGAGTATTTTACCTTAATAAAATTAAGACAAGACTGATGGATTCCCTATCATTTACTTACGTTCTTTTAGTGTGAGGGAAGCTCTTATAGAGCATACTAATTTTTTTTTTAATAATTAATTTATTTATTTTTATTTGCTTATTTACAGCATAACAGTGTTCATTGTTCTGGCATCACACCCAGTGCTCCATGCAGTACGTGCCCTCCCTATTACCCACAACCTGGTTCCTCAACCTCCCACCACACCCCACCCCCTCCCGCCGCCCCTTCATAACCCTCTGGTTGTTTTTCAGAGTCCACAGTCTCTCATGGTTCATCTCCCCTTCCAGTTTCCCTCAACTCCCTCTCCTCTCCATCTCCCCATGTCCTCCATGTTATTTGTTATGCTCCACAAATAAGTGAGACCATATGATACTTGACTCTCTCTGCTTGATAGAGCATACTAATTTTAATATGAAATTAACTTGTTCAAAGTTACTTTGTGCCTCATATGTGGCACTTCCTGTGAGTTCCAGATAGAGATAGAGGCACCAACTTTAAGGACCCCAAGCAATTTGGCCGAGTTTGAAGCATTGAGTAGTTAGCCTTTCCATTTTCCTACCCCTCTACCTCTCGTCATAGATTGAAAGCACAAGTATATAGTTTTCATTATCCTTTATGGAGAACATATTACTTTGAGATGAAATCTCAGAACGATGATCCTGGTTGTTACCAAACTAAGCTTTCATTTTCTCATAAGTAAAATGAAGTTAATACTAATTATAAGCTACCTCATAGAGTTACTGTGAAGATTAAATTAATGCAAGTTAATTAGGACTGTGTCTGATATATATACTAAACTTTGGGCGTTAGTATAATAATTAGTATGATTGATTTTACAAATGTCTATTGAATAACTTACTGGAACTGTGGTAAACTGTGGTAGACCCTGTGAGGGCTATACAAGAAACATTACATACCATTTTCCCATAGGGAATTACAACATAGTTGTGATCAAACAGACATGTGAGGATGTAAGAGCAGTCTGGTTGTGACATCTGTGACCCCAGTGTTGGCTGGGGTTGATTAAGCTGATGTGACTGGCTAGGCGGGTCGTTCCCTTTATCCCTCACTGCTCCGCGTGCATTTTTCCCTAAGCTGCTTTCTTGGTCAGAGAGGACCTTTCTTCAGTCAATGGTATATGAGTTCCCTCAAAGTCCATTTGTAGGAGAAGATAGGGTAGTCAGGCTTCCAAGACTCCTGACACATCCAAATGAGGCACTGCAGTCAGTCCTCCTTTCTTGAAAAACAAGAAAAACAAATGAAAAAACACGAAACAATGGTGAACTATGTATGACAAGATATAAATAAGGATCAGACTGTGTAGCCCAGGTTGTTGATGCTGCACAAGAATTCAGAAGAGTAGAAAATCAGTGAGGTGGGACAATGAAAGCAAGTCTCCCACAGGAGATGGCACTGGAGCTCTTTCTGGGAAAATGGCTACTGCTAGAGAAAAAGGATATTCCAGGTCAGTATGACAAGGGCCCATTCACAAGACAGTGAAGAAGCAGAATTGATGAAAACAGAGGCCTCCAGTTGCCGATGATAAGGAAATCAGAAAGTAAGACTTACATTCTTGTCTTAGATTTTAAGCATCTTAAGAGAAGTTTTATATTGAAACTTTCAGCACTTCCCTTTTACACATCTAACTCTATAGACCTGTTCCTACCACGTTCTCATATGAATGCTGACATGTCACTTTCTCTGAGGCAAGACATTGTAAGTTTCAAGTTGTTTCTGCACTTTTATTACTGCAAGAGGACTTCTTGTCAGTGTAATTCATTGTGTTTTCTTGATGATGCAGTCAACATTGATTTTCTTTCTTTATTCCTACCTCTTGTTTTTTGTTGTTGTTGTTATTGTTGTTATGATGGCTCAGTTTCCACATTTATTTCTGCTGAACACCCTTTTGGGGAATAGCAGTGGAAGAAGAGTTATGCAATATTAACAAAAAGGGAAGAAAAGTTAAGCTAAAATGTTAAATATTCCTCTAAATAAATTATAAATTAGTATAGTAAGTCTTACAAATTGTCCCTGTATAAAGGGATTCTTTCCTTTCCTTGTGTTCTTAATACCTGGCAACTCTGCCCTCCCTTCCCTGAAAGATGTATGAAGAATCAGTACCCTAAACTGAACCATCATATTTGTGTTCAGTTATTTGTAGCAACATACACTAATCCATGAAATTTCTATCTCATTTCAAACTGTTATTACACATAGGAAATTGTTTCTGTAATCGTGTTTTTCATAGCCCATAATGGTTATAATTGGAAGTACTGTGCTCTTTGTATTTTATAAATAGCTACCTACTTTGAGTTTCACTTCCATGTCAGACTTCTTTTAAGGTTAAAAGTTTAGTATATACAAATTTGGTAAGTACTTTATAAGCAACATTGGTAGGTAGTTTATAAACAACATTATGTGTACTGTAAGAAAAAAATGAAGCAAAATATTTTGGATGATTTTAGGGCAATAGCAGATAAATAGAATCTAATCTGCCATATCTCTTCAGGATGCCTTCACTACTGGGCTCATAATCTTTTGAGTACCTCTCTAATGAATGACAGACTGTTGAAATTTAACTTAAGTGCTTCTGAAGTAGTTAAATTCCCTCAGTATCTGTGCACATTTAGATTGTAATTTTATTGTGCTTTGTATACACATGGAATTGTTTTGCCTTATTTTATTTGCCATACAAAATTATATTTTACCGTGTAAAATAGTTGAAATGTGCTTGCCATTTTCAAGTGTGAGAGTAGAATTCCATTTAAAAACAGTACTAGTCGAGGGGCGCTTGGATGGCTCAGTGGGTTAATAAGCCTCTGCCTTCGGCTCAGGTCATGGTCTCGGGGTCCTGGGATCAAGCCCCACATTGGGCTCTCTGCTCAGCAGGGAGCCTGCTTCTCCCTCTTTCTCTGCCTGCCTCTCTGCCTACTTGTGATCTCTCTCTCTGTCAAATAAATAAATAAAATCTTAAAAACAAAACAAAACAAAACAAAACAAAACAAAACAGTACTACTCGAAAGCTTCCAACTTGCTGCTTGGAACCATTTAAGTTATAGAACCTTAATTTAAATTACAGAACCCTTTTTCTTATATATCTGACAGAAAATCTATCAATGCTGTTTCTCATTTATTGTAACAAATTTCTTTGTATCCATCTCTAGATTATTTATATATAATAAATCTGCAGTGTCTTTTTGTTTTTATTAGCTATGTGTTTCATTTGATGGTAAAGATCGTTACTGTTATAAGCATTGTACTTGGTAAAATACGATGTAAAGATAGCTCCACTTCCTTGTAAAATTAATCTGATCTCAGAAGCAAAACATTGCTTTACTTTATTTATCCATCCAGAACAGGTTTACTCCCAAAAAGGGCATTTCAGTGCATTGACGACACACTCAGTGCTCATATTGATTCTAATGCCTCTTGGCTACTGCTGCTGCCTTGTTCCTCTTAATTTTTTCCTCTTTTTTTTTTTTTTGAGTCAAGGAATATTAATAGATTAAAAAACGTCTTGACTGATATTCTTTTATTTTTGGTGTCCTTTAGGTTTTACTGAATTCATTTTCCTTCTCTACTCTCGTTCTTCCCATTCCCATCCCAATATTTCACATGTAATCAGTTTAGACTCCTGAAACAGTTCTAGTCTTAGAAGGAAGCTTTTTTAATACCCGTTTTTGGGTATCACCTGCTAGAAAGTGAAAGGAGGCTCAGAACTTGTGAGTTTATAATAATAACCAAACTTTAGGAAATGAAGTATAATATTTAATTTTGACCTTAGAAATAAATTAACTTGGGTCCCACTAGCCATTATCAGAACATTTACAAAATAATTTATGCTGATTATTATGCCACAGATAGTTCCAGATGTTTTAGTTCCAGCTAAGGCTGTAATTCAGCAAGCAACATTTTTAAATTTTGCATGAATACCTCAGGTTTATTTTTCTAAAATTAAATTGAAGATTTTTAGGAAGCTGTTAAGCTCCTTCATTATTTCTATTATGCTTCATCTCTCATCTCATTTGTAGGAATCCTACTTTAAAATTCCCTAAGTCTAGGTAGTCTTTATCTTGTTTAGATCATTTCAGAACTTCAGCTGTCAGTTTTGGTTTTGCATATCAAAATATTTTATAGCAAAGTGATATATAAATTAGCTTTATATCCATCCATTTACAAATCTGTGTTACATTTTTCAAGTATTTTTTAGACTACCTTACTATCAATGATTAGTTCTTCCCCAAGGAGGTGTGTGTTGTTTTCTGTTTGTTTTTTTCTTCCCTTTTTTTACTTTTGTTTTATACTTACTGAGCAACTCTTAATCACATCTACCTTGTGTCGGGCACTGTAATAGAAGCTTGAGATTGTAATATAAAATTGTATATGATGACAGTTCATGGTGTTTAGTAGGAGAGTCTTAAAATATGAAAATTCCCTATTAGTGGTTCCAGTGTTGAGTCATAGTGCATCCACCAGAAATTCCCTAAAAACCAGCATATGGGTTTCCACTTGACATTCAAGCTTCTACTTTCACCGTTTAAATCTTTAGTATTCAGATTACCACAATATCTACCTCATGTGGGTCTGTAGTAGGATTTACCAAATCAAACCTGCTGCCTCTTTAAGGCTATGAGCTCCTGGGGGTGGGGGTTATCTTTTTATCTTTTTATCTTATCTGGCCCAAAGTCTGGCATATATAATAAATGAGTCAGTTTTCATAAAGAGGAAGAAAGAAGATGGAGGAGAGCCAAGATGAATATAAGTTGGACTTAATCTTCCTCCCTTGTTGTTACCTTTCCTCCCCCACTTCTCTTTTTAAGTAGGTCATGTTGATTTAAAGAGATGCTGTGCACATCTGTGGAGGTGGGATTGAGTTTTGCAAGGCCCAGATTGATTCTGTTATGTAGAATTGATCAAGTTGTGGGGAATTCATTATCTTTAACCAAACTTCTTAATTATTAAAACAATGCCCATACAGCATGAAAATTAAGAACAAAGAACCAGAGAAGGAGAATTTTGATTCCTAGATTCCTAGTTCTATCTCTTACAAGCTGTGTGCCCTTAGGCAAATTAGTCATTTCTGTTAGCTTCCATATCTATTAAGTGGGGATAATAATGGTACCTAACTCCTGAAGTTCTTTAACAAGAACTTAAATGAGAATCCTACATTAAAATTAATACTAGGGAGAAGACCAATGTAATGTAAAATTAAGCTTAGCCCATGACCTTGCATATTGACGTTATTAGTGAATAACTATTATTAACATTGCTTTTGTAATTATTAGTACCAGTTTGTAATGCTATATCATTACATATGTATGTGTGTATACACACATGCAAATACACACATACGCAGTTGACCTTCGAACATCGCAGAGTTTGGGGCACCAACTCCACATGCAGTTAGAATTCTGGTATGACTTTTGACCCCCACCAAAACTACTGGTAGCTTACTGTTGCCTGGAAGCCTTACTGATAACATAAACAGCTGACTGATACATATTTTGTACGTACTGGGTTATTACAATAAAGTAAGCCTGAGAAAAGAAAATGTTACTATGAAAATCGTAAGAAAAAGAAAATACATTACTGTATTTATCAGAAAAAATTGGCATGTCAGTGGATCCATGCAGTTCACACCCATGTTGTTCAGGGGTCAGCTGTGCATACATACTTAGGCCTGCTGTTTACAGTATCTCATTTCCAATCTAACTACTTGGGAAATTTAATTAGTCATCAGAAGATCGTTTTGTGACTATGTGATCAAAGAAAGAGGGTTAGGTGATCCTAAACTATATCATTCGAGGCTTGGAAAGTCAGGTGTTCTGTGTTAGTGTCTACTTTTCTAGCATCCACATAACTCATTTTTGGTAATGAGTCTCTTTCTTCTTTCTTCCCTTCCGACCATCTGCCTCTCTCTCTTTTTCTCCTTCTTTCAAATATGTAGACATGCATGTAGCATATAAATTCTGGCAGATTTATATTTTCAACTCTTTTATTTGTCATTAACCGCCAACTTCCATATTTCACATAAGGCAATTAGTTTTTTCTTCTTTTTAACCTGACATGTGTTTTGAGACTATACCTTGGTCATTTAATGTATTCAACTGATTTTGATTTAATAAATACCTTGGTCATTTAATGTATTCAACTGATTTTGATTTAATAAATATTGAGAACGTATATTATTTAATCCTCAAAAGATCTCTGTGAAGTGAGCTAAACCCATTTTGTCCAACAAAATCCTAAAGCTGAAGAGGAGTTAAATGAGTTGCCTAAAGTAATGTAGTTAACACCCACTACAATCACAAGTAGGCAGAGAGACAGGCAGGGGGGTGGGGAAGGCAGGCTCCCCACTGACCAGGGAGCCCTATGCGGGGCTTGATCCCAAGACCCTGAGATCATGACCTGAGCCAAAGGCAGAGGCTTTAACCTACTGAACCACCCAAGCGCCCCTTCATTTCTTTTTTAAGGCCAGATAATAATTCCATGGTATGTATGCACCACATTTTATTTATCAATTTTTGATGGACATATGGATTGTTCCTACCATTTTTGGCTATTGTGAATAATGCTGCCATGAACATCGATGTACAAAGAAATGGGTTTTTTAGAAATGCATCTACCATACCATTTAAGTCATTCTGAAAGCCTGGTTAGTTTGAGAAGAAGATAACATGATATGACGATCCATCATGTTTTTGCTGAGCATATTCTAAAGTTGTAATGGCCATAACCTGCCCCCAAGAATTCACAGAAATCACTCAATAGAATGGGAAAAATGAATGGAAAAATACTGTGATTATTAGATAACCGCCATCTCATTTTTCAGGAATAGTCAAATTAGCCTAGCCACAAGGATATGAAGGCCTATATTAATGTTTTACGAAATATTAGAATTACCATGCATTATACCATTGATGGCAGTATCCAGTGAAAATGTCTTTTTTAGGGACATTTCATGATTTTCTGTTATTGGTGCATGAGATTCTGGAACGTTGTCTTGAATACTTGATTATAGTTGTTACATTATTGAGGTAAGAACTATTAAGAACTATCTCACACATTGTGTTAGCTTTCAATTGTTAGTGGATCAAAGCATATTTCAAGGATAAATATTGTCACTTGTAAGCAAAATAATTGACGTGCAATACAGCATACTAGACAGTCACTTTTACATTTGGAAGTAAATTTTAAAGACTTTTAGTATTATATAATTATATCTGTTTGGAACAGATATCAAAATAAAAGATAAGGGGAGCCTGGGTGGCTCAGTGGATTGGGCCGCTGCCTTCGGCTCAGGTCATGATCTCAGGGTCCTGGGATCAAGCCCCGCATCGGGCTCTCTGCTCTGCAGGGAGCCTGCTTCCTCCTCTCTCTCTGCCTGCCTCTCTGCCTACTTGTGATCTCTCTCTGTCAAATAAATAAAATCTTTAAAAAAAAAAAATAAAAGATAAAATGGACTGTGATAGTTCAGATTCTTTTACATAAGCTATTCAGCTGGTAATAAATTCCTTCAAGGGGTCTACGAACTACTACCAGTCAGTAGTTACTCTGTATGGAGCAAAAACATACTGATGAATTAAGGAGGAACTATCTATTGAGCTAACTCAAATATGCTGATTCATTTTTATAGTCATGAAAAAGATAAAATTAATTACTTTAATAATAATAAAGATTGCTAGTACATGGCTAGCAATGAAAAAATATAATTGTTTACCTATTATAATCCATGTTTTAATATATAAAATATAGTATATTTACTAGGGGAATATTCAGATTAAACTTAATAGCAGAGAGAAGACCAATTTAATATGTATTCTATCAATGAAATACTTAGGCGGTTCTCTGTATTTTTCATTATAGTTCATGTGTCAGTCAGCATTTTGTAACGAGCTCAATGAAGCTGAAATTCAGATTTGCAGTAATTCTTTTCATTGTGAAATATAACAATCTCAGTCATCTTGGGGTCTGTGATTTAAAAAAACAACAACATTTTTCTCTTTGATTGATCATAGCTATTATTGAAATAGCTATTAACATGTGACATGATGATATAATTTAGACTAAAAAAAATTGAATTGTGAATTATATCCACTCAGCTTAAATTTCTCTGTTTCTACTCTCCAGAGCATCTTCTTTACTTCTTTTCCTGCAGAAATGGCTTCTTACCATAATGTTCCTACATTTTCCCAGGGGAAAACAAGGACCTCACGGTCAAATTCTTGTCCAAAGTATACAGGGGAAGCTAATACAACAAAAACAGAAGGAAAAAAAAAATATGATTTAGAATTTGCCAGTACAGGAAATGAAGATTTTATTCCATTTAATCTTTTAACAACACATAACAACACATAATATCCGTCATGGTGTCATTGTCAAGGAGATGAACATGTATGGATTCGATGATGATTCAGATGATTTCAGATGTTTAGATTTGAGGTTAATTCCTGCATACATCATTCTCCCATCTCTTGTTTTGTAGGTAGAAGTAAGCCACAGAATAATGTTTAGGATCATTAGATAACAAATTAGGCAGGAAGCTTTATGTTTGTAATGATTTCCTTGTTAAAATCCACTTTCAAACTATTCTGCTTCATGTTCACACAAGCAGTTCTTCAAGTAACAAATCTATTCATTTAGAATGATCAGGGTGGATCAATTAAGAATTATTTGTAGGCTCAGTTTGGTATATGGACTGCAAACTGTTGTAGCCTTTATTTTTTAAATATATTTAACAAAATTTGGAAGGTGAAGTTTGTACATTTTTTACAGCTTTATCAAGAAGTAATTGATACAATAAACTGCACACAGTTAAAGTGTGCAACTTGATTGGTTTTTATGTGTGAAATCATCACTCCCAGGATAAGATGATGAACATTTCCAACACCCTCCAGAATTCCCTCCTGTTCTTTCTAATCTCTCCTTCCTCTCACACCCTTCTTTGGCAACCACAGATCTGCTTGCTATTGAGAATTTATATTCTAGAATATTATACAAATGGAAGCATATAACTTGCTCTCCACACTTCTTTCAATATTAAAGAATTCATCCGTGTTGTTAACATATACCAATAGACCATTTCTTTTTATTGCTGAGTAGTGTTTTAGTAATAGGTACATCACAATTTATCCATTCATCTTTTGATGGGCATTTGAAATGATTCTAGTTTTTGGCTATTAGGAACAAAGCTCCTATGAAAGTTGAATACAAGTCTTTCTGTGGACATTTACTTTCGTTTTTTTAGGAGTTGACAGGTTTTTTTGTCTAAAGGAACACATAGTAAATACTTCAGGTTTTATAGGCTTGGATTTTCCCTTTGTTGCCCTGCGGTAATGAAAACTCCAGGTAGTAAGCTGGGGCAGAGGTGGGAATGATTTGGTTTGTTTTCCTTTCTTTCAGGTATTACTGACCTGTGCTGTTTCTTGTCCAACTTCTGAAAAACATTGTGTAACTTTGTGTATTTAGTTGTTTAGTGGGAGTAGCACCTAGTTCAGTTCTCCTGACTCTGTCTTGGCTGGGAGTGGAAAATTTGTCTAAATATTTTTTATCAGTTCTATTTCTTTTCTTCAGTTTTAAAATACCATTATGCCCAGGTATATAAGTTCTGTTTTCAAATTATATTTATGCCATAGAATATATAGCTCCAGTCTGAAGGAAGAGATGAGTGACTTTTGGATTCTCTAGGAGCTCATCTCTCTTTTTTTTTTAAGATTATTTATGTATTTATTTGACAGAGACCTCAAGTAGGCAGAGAGGCAGGCAGAGAGAGAGAGGAGGAAGCAGCTCCCCACAGAGCAGAAAGTAGGGCTCAATCCCAGGACCCCGGGATCATGACCTGAGCCGAAGGCAGAGGCTTTAACCCACTGAGCCATCCAGGCACCCCTAGGAGTTCATCTCTTAAAATACTCATCTATTTATACAGGAATATTAAAATATGTTAATTTGTGAATTAATGCTCTACCCCTCATTTAGGAGTCACTCTCTTACTGATTATTTTGTTGTTTTTTTCTTTGTGCTTTTTCTATTAAGACCTTATATTATACAGAAAAGTACATAAAACAAATAAATGTACAGTTTTATGAAATTTTATGTAACCAATACACACTTAACCACTACCCAGGACAAGAAAGAAAATATTTTCTGGCAAACTAGATGCCTCCAGCATGCTCTTTCTCATTCACAAACTTTTCCCTCCCACCAAAGATAACCACTTTCCAGATTTACTCCCTTGCTCTTCTGTATACTTTTACTACTTAAGTATGAATCTCTAAACTGCACAGTTTGGTTTTGCCTGTTTTTGAGCCTTACATAAATGCAACCTTATGTTCTTTTAGGTTTGGCTTCTTTTGCTTAGTGTCATGATATTGAAATTTATCGATGATGTGGGCAAATTCATTCTTTTTCATTGCTCTCTCTCCCTATAAAACACCATATTATATAAAGGCATTTGCATAGATGGCAGTTTGGGGTCATTACCTATAATAGTCAAACATACTTGTATGTGTATTTAGGTACACATGCACATATACATGTCTGATGTGTATATACTTAAATTGGGTGTTAGACATTTCTTCTTTTCAGTGGCTTCTTTCAGCCTCTTAATAATGTCTCTTTTTTTTTTAAGTTAGCATTTCTCCTCTTCCTAGTTTTGAGATATTATTGACATACAACATTGTATTAGTTTAAGGTGTACAGCATAATGATTTGATATGTGTATATTTTGTGAGGTGATCACTACAATAAATTGAGTTAACAGCCATCACCTCACATAGTTACAAAATTTTCTTTCTTGTGATAAGGACTTATAGATCTACTATTTTAGCAAACTTCAAATATACATAATACAGTATTATTAACTATAGTCCCCATGCTGTACATCACATCTGCAGAACTTATTTACCTTATAACTGGAAGTTTGTAACTTTAGCTACCCTCATCCATTTCCCCCAACTCCCATCTCTGGTAGTGACTCTGTCTGTTCTCCGTTTCTGTGAGTTTAGTTTTTTGTTTTTTTTTTTTTTTTTAGATTCTACGTATAAGTGAGATCATATAGTATTTGTCTTCTCTAGATGACTTACTTCATTTAGCATAATGTCCTTGAGATTTGTAGTGTTGCAGTTGACAGGATTTCCTTCTTTTTGTAATGATTGACTAATACTCCATTTTGTATGTATGACACATTTTCTTTATCCATTCATCCACTGATGGGCACTTAGGTTGTTCCCATGTCTTGACTATTGTAAATAAAGAGATTTCATTTCTTTCAGATATATACCCAGAAGTAGAATTGCTGGATCTTATGGTAGTTCTACTTTTAATATTTTGAGGAACCGCCATGCTGTTTTCCATAATGGCTGTAGTATTTTACATTCCCACCAATAGTATACAAGGGTTGTCTTTTCTTTGCATTCTCCGTATCATTTGTTATTTCTTGTTTTAGGGTTGGTTTTTGTTTTTTAATAATAGCCGTTCTAACAGATGTAAGGTAATATCTCATTGTGGTTTTGATTTTCATTTTCCTGATGGTGATGTTGAGTACCTTTCCTTGTATCTGTTGGCTGTCTGTATGTCTTTTACTTCCTCTGCTCCTATTTTAATTGGATGTGTGTGGCTGTTGAATTGTTATGAGTTCTTTATTTATATTTTGGTTATTAACAACTTATCAGACATTTAATTTGCAAATTATTTTCTCCTGTTCTGTAGGTTCTCTTTTCATTTTGTTTATTGTTCCCTTTGCTATGCAGAAGCTTTTCAATTTGATGTAGTTCCACTTGTTTATTTTTGCCTTTGTTGTCTTTGATTTTGGTGTCAAAAAACCATTGCTAACACTGATGCCAAGGCGCTTTTATATTTTCTTCTGGGAGTTTAATTTTTCCAGGTCTTACATTCAGTTCTTCAATCTATTTTGAGTTAACTTTTTGGTGTGGTATGGGGGGCACTCTTTCTTTCTTTCTTTCTTTCTTTCTTTCAACTATAGTGGACAATGTTATATTAATTTCAGGTATACAATAAAACAATCTTTTTCTGGGGTCAAAAAGGAACTCCATGTTCAATAGAAATAAGACATTAGAATCAGAAGGATCCTTAAAAATCATTTCGCCCAATCCCCCAATCCAATGTGGCAATCCTCTGTAGTACCCTTTTCCCTCAAGTTTTTGAGCCTATGAAATGAGAAAGGGAGCACCTTATCTCACATAAGCCATTTCACACTTGGATTTCTTGAGCCAAAACTTGCTTTTTCCAACCTCCACTCATTTGATGACGGACAGAAGAATTCTAACTCCCACTCCACACAGCAGTTTTTAAAATGTTGGTAGATGGTGATTATGCACCGCACTTCCCCCACACACCCATCCCTGCCAACAAACATGTGTCTTGAAGTATAAATATCTCAGATTGCTTCTAGTACTTTTTTAATTTGTTGAGGGGCAATCTTTTTCCCTTTCTTTCTTTCTTTCTTTCTATCTCTTTTTTTCTTTTTTGACCACTCAGCATTCTTCCTCCAGACACACTCCAGTCTGATCGGTCCCCAGGCCACTGACATTCACAGAGTCTACGCCACATCCATGCCGTCACTGCCTGGCACGAGAGGCAGGTGTGTCTCCTCATGTACTTGAACTTCCGCCGGGTCCTCCAGAGAGCAGAGACAAGAATCCAAAACCAAATTCTTCGTTAGCCAATAAATTCTTCAGTAAATCCACCCCAGGATAGAAAAGACATCTTGGGCAGCTTCCTGGAGACTTGTATGAACTTAAATCATCCCCCTCCCCCATCTCCTTCATAAGAACAGGCGGATACTCACCACATGCTATGTTGCTTTGATATTCATGCTTTGCGTCTAAGGGCAACAGTGTGCATTTAGTCCTAAATTTTACCATGTTTGACGCAATCAACCCTTCTTGTGTGTGAAGATCACTTTTTAATTTTGGCTTTCTGTTTGCTGTGTCACCTGCCCATCAGGCAGGCATAATTAATCCACTTTCTCCTACCACATACCCCCTCTCCCCAGAGGACACTACTTACAGGGTGAGAAACCTCCACGTGATCGTCCAAGCTCACCAGAGACAATAGATATTTAAGTTCAGTCAACATTGTTGAGTGTTTGAGCCAGGCCCACAGGCAGGGGAAGGAAATGCAGACAGAAAGAGACAACAATCCATGTATTTGGGGACACCTGTCGGGGTCTTCCACAGGCTACCAACATGGACACGAAGAACTCAAATGTGGGGCCTGGGACTGAGGCTCTGGAGCACGATGACGACAGCCATCCATGTGATGGAGACCGTCCAGGGAGGCCTGAGTGAGGGGAGGGCAATGGACTGGAGCCTTGACCAATGAGAAGGAGCTCAGTGGGCAGGGCTGGGGACTAGGGAGACAAGACAAACCTGCAGGCAATGGGTTTTTAAATGATGCAAGTGACAGAACTATTTTTTGTTTGTTTGGGGATATCCTTCTCCCTTCTGGAAACTCTGCTGAGTCGCAGTCCATAACCTAACTGTCCTCTCACAATCCTTTCCTCAACCGCAAGTGGCTTGTTTCACTGCTGTCTTTTCAACTGGGACTTTATAATAAAGGTATTTCTTTTCTATGGGAAAACGTAAAGCAAGACCACGCCCCGTTTACAAGTCAGGGGCGAACTGCTACCCCATCTGCCACAGTCAGACCCCTGGAGGTGTGGGCCTGAGCTGGGGGACCAGCCACACAGAGGCCTTTCAGAACTTTCTGGATTTTGTCCCACCCCTTGCGGGGTGCCCACTCCGCTTTCATTTTCTATGTGGCCCTTTATTTCCTCTGAACATGGACTGAGAAGCTGGGCTTGGGTTCTGAGTGTGTGCTTGTCCAATACGGAAGTCCTTCAGCAGAAAAAGTGCTCTCCGACTCCCGGTGGTGCTTTTGTTGATAAACAGGCTTGTCACAGTTTTGCCCTGGAATTCAGTCTCTAGTTTCTGCTTGAAATGATGAATGGTTGCGGGAGCCAGAGCTGAGGAACTCTCCCCCAACCTTCTCTTCTACTGGAAGTCCCTGGGCTCCCAGCACCATCGTCCCAGCCACACAGAACCAAAAGGCAGTGCAATGAAGAGCGACGGGTTTGTAGTTCACGGTGCTCTTCCTCTGTGGGGAACGGGGAGAGGGTTGTGGATAGGGACTACATCTCACTCTGTTTGGTTTCCTCAGCACCGTGCATAGCCCTCAAGCATACACCAGGTGCCTAATATTAATAAATATTAAATAAGAGAATAACAGGATGAATGGACAGATGGCACAGTTTCCTGATCTCAAAAGGAGATTGCTCTAATTAAATAAAATTTTAACAGTAATTCAGACCTGAGATTCTAGGCTTCTACCATTTTCTAAAATAAATGAGGGCACTGACAGGCATATTTACTTGAATACCATGCAAATGCTTGAAAAGGTAGGCCAGATCTGAGAATCCCAGGAACCCGTGGAGTACAGAGGACCCAGATGCTTCTCATCAGCTCACCGATGTTTCAAGCACAGTGCTAAGTGCCAGAATCCCATCTATATAACCTAGAACATCACAGCTCACAGGCCTGCGTTTTACGGATACGGACAGTGAGGCTGAAGAAAGTGCCATGACTTGTCCAAGGTCACATAGCTAGTACGTTGGACTGAATTTACTGCTGCTTACTCATGAAAGGTGATCATTCACATTTAAGGCAGAAAACTGACAGGCATCAGCCTGAGCCAGAATAGACCTAATGGATTCAATGAACGCTAGGCTTTCTGTCTTGCAATGAAGACCCAGCGAGTCTATAACATGGGGAGCCAAAGATGAACTGAAAGAGATCACTGCTCTAAGACCAACAAGCGCTAGCTTATAATGCCAGTCCTACTTTCCCAGTGCTCCGGGTCCTCACTGACTACAGAGCTGCCTATGCCCCCAGCACTCACTGAATTCAGCTTACAGGTAGCTTCCATTGGATCAGGAGATAAGAGGGCCTTTGGAATTATCATCGCATGTCTTCCGAACTTCAGATGGAGCTAGCGTTTCACAGCTCCAAGGGCTCATCCCTATGAGGGCTCACCTCCCAGTATCAACTGCTGGCGATCTGAAACACCGTTACTGAACATCTGCAGGTCTGTGCACAAAATGAACAGTGCACTGGTAGAGGAACCTTTATTTTTCTGGTGAATTTTTAACACCATTGAGGTGGAGAGAATGAAAAACTTAGGGGGCTTTCGACCTGTGAAGCTCTTCTATCTAGACACTGCAAACCACCCCTGCCAGACCTCCTCCCCTACACCAGCAGTGGTGGCGGGGCACAAAGGAGGCACTTATTTCAAGTGGCTAAAGGAACAAATGTTATGGAAGATCATCTGGCCTGCCCACGAACTACCCCTGGAGGTACCCAACTAGAGGTTTTTTCCCACTTCGCAACAAACTTACATAAAACACCGCATAAAGCAAGATGATGCAGGGACTTCACACCAGTACCTGTCTTTTTCTTTTTCGTTTTCCTTTTCCCTTTCCTTTCCTTTTCTTCTCAAAACAAGTCACCAAGTTAATAGTAACATCTTATACTGGTCCACTTGGGAGACTTCCAAAGTGCGAGCCCTAAATTGTCTCATGTAGCCTGGGCTGTTTATTTTAGACACTTCTCCTCCCATGAATCATCCACCACATTACCATTTCGTAATGCTGAGGAAAGAGAAGCAATCATAGCTCGTGCCCATCTAGGCACATTACACAATTCATACATGGTGCAATCACGAAATGGGATTTACTCAGTCTGCGGCACTGATGTTGATGTGGCTCAAACCTAATTTTCTAGAGGACAGCACAATTCTCATTGATTTGGGAAGATGTGTTCACATTGTCTTGCTTTGCAGACTAGCTCCTCCAGAGCCCAGGCAAAAACAACCTCAAAACATTAAAACACCAGTGAGGACAGTACAAGCTCTCTCTTCTTTCTTAAAAGCATGGGAATGACCTCACCGCCATGCAGGCCACATTCTGACATGATAGGAAATCATGTAACATGGCCCTACCATATGGTGCTGAGTAATCAGAAATGTATAAAAGGATTCCATTATCGGCCCCAAATAATTTACCTCTCTGCTCAACTGCAAAAATTTGGCATTTCATGTACACTAAAGTGAAATTTCCCTGAGAAACTACTGAATTTACTGTACATGGCTTAAGGGCCTAAGCAATTTCACCACAGCTATATAAGGGTCCCCTTTCATAAAAATTTTTATCTGTGTTTGTTTCTGTGCTTCCCTGCACAATCTCTAAAATGTAATGCGAAGTTTATCCATACAGTTGCCAAATATTGATCAGGTGTCATGTTTGCAAAATATTCTTTTTATATGGAAAAGACATGGGTGAAAAGGCTCTTGCCCTCAAGGAGCTCACAGCCTCGAAGGCGAAAGTAAGACACAAAACATATCCACTCTAAAAAAGACAGCCTCTTCAATAAATGGTGCTGGGAAAACTGGACAGCTATATGTAGAAGAATGAAACTCGACCATTCTCTTACACTGTACACAAAGATAAACTCGAAATGGATAAAAGACCTCAACGTGAGACAGGAATCCATCAGAATCCTAGAGGAGAACTTAGGCAGTAACCTCTTCGATATCAGCCACAGCAACTTCTTTCAAGATATGTCTCCAAAGGCCAAGGAAACAAAAGCGAAAATGAACTTTTGGGACTTCATCCAGATCAAAAGCTTCTGCACAGAAAAGGAAACAGTCAACAAAACAAAAAGGCAACCCACGGAATGGGAGAAGATATTTGCAAATGACAGTACAGACAAAAGGTTGATATCCAGGGTCTATAAAGAACTCCTCAAACTCAACACACACAAAACAGATAATCATATCAAAAAATGGGCAGAAGATATGAACAGACACTTCCCCAATGAAGACATACAAATGGCTATCAGACGCATGAAAAAATGCTCATCATCACTAGCCATCAGGGAGATTCAAATGAAAACTCATTGAGATATCACCTTACACCAGTTAGAATGGCCAAAATTAGCAAGACAGGAAACAACGTGTGTTGGAGAGGATGTGGAGAAAGGGGAACCCTCTTACACTGTTGGTGGGAATGCAAGTTAGTGCAGCCACTTTGGAGAACAGTGTGGAGATTCCGCAGGAAATTAAAAATAGAGCTTCCCTATGACCCTGCAATTGCACTACTGGGTATTTACCCCAAAGATACAGATGTAGTGAAAAGAAGAGCCATCTGTACCCCAATGTTTATTGCAGCAATGGCCACGGCTGCCAAACTGTGGAAAGAACCAAGATGCCCTTCAACGGACGAATGGATAAGGAAGATGTGGTCCATATACATGATGGAGTATTATGCCTCCATCAGAAAGGATGAATACCCAACTTTTTTGTAGCAACATGGATGGGACTGGAAGGGATTATGCTGAGTGAAATAAGTCAAGTAGACAGAGTCAAGTATTATATGGTTTCACTTATTTGTGGAGCATAACAAAGAACATGGAGGACATGGAGAGATGGAGAGGAGAAGGGAGTTGATGGAAACTGGAAGGGGAGATGAACCATGAGAGACTATGGACTCTGAAAAAGAAGCTGAGGGTTTTGAAGGGGCAGGGGGTGGGAGGTTGGGGAACCAGGTGGTGGGTAATAGGGAGGGCATGTATTGCATGGAGCCCTGGTTGTGGTGCGAAAACAATGAATAATGTTACGCTGAAAAGAAATTAAAAAAAAAAAAGTAAAGTACTAAAATAAAAAAAAAAATCCACTCTGATAAAGAGTATCATTGGTGAAAAATATAGTAAGAACAGAGAAGGACAGAGCCTAGGATGAGGATCGATTTACAGGAAGACTTTTGAGAGGGGGGGAAATCATGTGTATAACTGCGTACTAGACACTAGTCATTACGTATTACTATAGATGAACAAAAAGTGTCAGTCTGCATAAAAATCAGAGAGTTATTGTGGGTAGGGATTTTAGGGATCATTCATCCAAAACCTTCTTTCTCAGTCAAGAAAAGGTAGGTTCAGAGAAGTCAAGTAAGTAGTTCAAGGACACACAGGTCTTCTGACTAACCTGATAGGAGATCCCACGTGTTCTACAGGATGTTAAGACTCCCCGATGCACAGCCTATCACAGCTCCCTCTCTTTTACCTGCCTGCCGGTAACTCGATTCAGCACAAGCGACGCAGCCAAGAAGAGCACAGAGTTTCACCAAGCCTGTGCTTCATGTTTTAGGTTCTTTCGAAGTACAGACAGTTTGTCTCTCATTCCATCTGGAATAAAAGAGCACCAAAAAGCGAGTTGTGTTCATGACATTGCCTGCATCATTATATAGTAATGACTGACTAGGTAAAAGCTGATAATACATTAAGGTGACACGGTATCTGGATTGAGCTCCCCACCACCACTCCTGCCACAGTGAAAATGAAGTAAAAATATATAGACAGATAAAGAAAAGACCCTAATTTCACAGTACAGTAGATGTTAGGACAAGAAATGAACTTATATGTAGGAGGTCAATCTCATCTTATGGTCAGGGAATATTAATTTGCTGATATGCTTTATGCTGGAGAGTTTAAAGGAAAATTGGCATAAACGGTACCACAAAATTTCAGCCTCTCTTAAGAGGCCGAGCCAAAACAGTAAAAAGGAAACTGTTTGAGCCACCATATTTTATTACACAAAGGGATGAATCAGAAAATTGAAACATTATTAAAATATTTTCTACATGGATTTTGCTGATGAAATAACTAGCTTCATACTTTTATGAAGATCTGATATGTTACAGTCACATTTAAGGGCAGTGAGTCCCTTTTTGTAAATACTAATAGGGATGGTTTAATTACACCCATAAGTCCCAAGATATTGCTACAATACACCAGCTGGGGACTGAAGTACCCACTCTCCACCAGATTCCTAGATTATCTGATGTCTGCCACGTAAATCCCATCAGCTTTGATTCAGGTACTTGTAGGAAGGGGCTTAGGCAATATATCTTTTGCCTTATTCATAATGAAAAATAATCACAATGGATGCATCGATTTACTTAACCTCATTCACTTTCTGGGGTATAGTTACCTACTTCCCAGGGAGAAGAAGTTAGCTTATGAACATGCTGTCAGAACACAGAGTGAGAGCAGACACAGCCCAAATACCCCAATGCTTTCATCATCAGAAGACTTGGCCCTCCTTGGGGTAAGGGAATGATCTCATTAAGTGATAAAAGCCTGCTAGGCCAATGGATAGCAATTCACAAGATGAAAAAATCCACCCTCCCCCCTGACAAAATGGCTTTCCTGAAATAGAACTGGGGTAACCAAGAATGCTTCAAAGATACGGTACAATGAGTATCCATCGTGCAGCATGTGTCTGCCTGACAAACACATTTCCCAACCCAGTGGCAGACCATGTAGTTTACCAGGGAACTCACCTCAGCTCTATACAGACCTGGGCCCAGAGCTGACCGACGGACATGAATCCTACCTCCCCAACTGTGACCACAGGGACAGACTCAGGAATGAAAACAAGTTCACCAAGATCCAGATAAAGGCCATTCTGTGGATCTGTGAGGGAAAAGTCCTCTCTACTTCTGCTAGGGCCCAGGCTAGTAGGATGTAAGCCTAGACTATTGGCAGCCATCTTTGCCACTATTTTGGGAGAACCCACTAACAAAGCCAATGACGTGGAAAACGCAGGCCAAGGAATTAACCTTTAGACCAAAGTCATACTAAGCTACATTCTTGTCACTGACAACCTGAACTGTTCTCACATCAGCAAAACTTAAAATTCATCTTCTAAGTTAAGATGGTAGCTGGCGGGGCGCCTGGGTGGCTCAGTGGGTTAAAGCCTCTGCCTTCGGCTCAGGTCATGATCTCACGGTCCTGGGATCAAGCCCCACATCGGGCTCTCTGCTCCGCGGGGAGCCTGCTTCCTCCTCTCTCTCTGCCTGCCTCTCTGCCTAGTTGTGATTTCTCTCTGTCAAATAAATAAAATATTTTAAAAAAAAAGATGGTAGCTGGCACGTGACGTGTCCTCTACTAACCCTCCATCAAAATAAAAAGAATGTACACAAAGAAAGGGAAAATCCAGTACTTAAGTACCTGTACCAGAGAATTAAAGGAAAAGGCCAAAAGATAAAGCTAGATGTTTCACTGACAGGTCTCTCTAAAAAACAAACCCCAGCCTAGATCTACTCTACTCCTTGAACCAGAACAGCATAAGCCCATGCTGTACAATATGGCAGCCATGAGCTCACAGGGCTATTCAAACTGAAATTAAATAATGTTAAAAAATTTTTTAAAAATCAGTTTCTCAGTCACACTAGCTGCATTTCAAATGCTCAATAGCCATGCATGGCTAGTGGCTACTATACTGGACAGTGCAGATACAGAACATTCCCATCCATCATCCGCAAGGGCTCCACTGGAGGATGCTGGCAGGAATCCTGCCCATTTCCCATGTGAGATGCAGTCACTATATTAACCAGAAAATCAAGCTGCCACCAAAGATTGATGAAGAGAGATATCCATCAAATAATTATTTATACTAAAGAAGGATGAAAAACACCTTAAACATGCAAAGGAAAAGTTTAAGGATGATTCAGGTCTGTAAAGAAATCTGTTAAAAAGGATACTTAGAGAGTGATTCTTAAAGAGATATGGGAACAAGGGGAGTGGTCCTTTTATTTTTTTTAACAGAAAATAGGTCATTGACCATATGGATTCCACAAAGCAAAACGTTTGTAGCCAAAAGAATAGGAGACATAAGCATATTGCTCATTTTTTTCCCTCTTTTTTTTTTAGTTTTTCAGCATAACAGTATTCATTGTTTGTTGCACAACACCCAGTGCACCATGCAAAACGTGCCCTCCCTATTACCCACCACCTGTTCCCCCAACCTCCCACCTCTGACCCTTCAAAACCCTCAGATTGTTTTTCAGAGTCCATAGTCTCTTATGGTTCGCCTCCCCTTCCAATTTTTTTTTAAATAAACATATAATGTATTTTTATCCCCAGGGGTACAGGTCTGTGAATCGCCAGGTTTACACTTCACAGCACTCACGATAGCACTTACCCTCCCCAATGTCCATAGCCCCCTCCCCCTCTCCCAATCCCACCTCCCCCCAGCAACCCCCAGTTTGTTTTGTGAGATTAAGAGTCATTTATGGTTTGTCTCCCTCCCAATCCCATCTTGTTTCATTTATTCTTCTCCTATCGCACTAACCCCCCATGGAGAAAGACAACTATCATATGATCTCCCTGATATGAGGACATGGAGAAGCAATATTGCTCATTTTTTAATGCATTCTCTGCACCAACCAATGAGCTACATGCTTCATGTACATTATCTGGTTTAATCAAGAATATATGAGATAAAAGAGATAATATCCATATTTCTATTTCATAGGTGAGAAAAATAAGACTCATCAAGAATACATAAAAGAAGAAGACTGGATAGAAACCCATATTCATCTGACCTCAATCTCTAGCCTGTTTATCTCTGTAATTCAAAACATTAACAGAGACTGCTTCTGGGTAGAAATATTATAAGTGACTCTTTTTTTCATATTTCTTGTGTGTTTTCCAAATTCAGTAAACAAGGGATTATTTCTGAAGAAAAAAAAAATCTGGAAGAAAAATACATTGAACCTGTTTACAGCCACTACATGGTTAAAAGGAGGCTATTGTATGCAATGGATCAGTGCTGAAAACGGGTTAATTATGAACACCAGGAGCTTTCATATTCTGCTGAAACTTCTGTTCAAATCTGATTTCTCAAAGTATATTGCTAGATGTTAATGAAAACCCAAGAGACACACACATTCAGGAGATGGATAGCCAATAAATTTTCTGTTGTTTTTATAGTGAACGACTTTTTTATATCCTAACATTTTTATGCCAGCTATGAAAAAGATAAATATTTATGACATTCACCCAACTCCACAGTAACTACTAAGTTGCTTGTGTTCTCACTCTCGTTTGAAATGTGCATATTTCAGAGGCTGGGAGTCAAGGCTCAACCCTAAAGGAGAACGCCATGGAACGCTGTCATTTACAGACACTAGACCCACTCATCGGACTTACTACGGGGACTTGCCTGGGCAGTAGGACGTCACAGGCTTCACCAAGGCAGCTGTAGGGCCAGTCACACATAAATCTCAGTGCTGCCCAGCAAACAGTGAGCAACACACTCGGATTGCCACGAACACCGGTTTTACTGAAGGTTTACCCTGTATCAGAAGCATTTAATCAAGAACAACAGAAGAGGTGATTGAGGAAACACACAGAAATAAACGAGGACCAATTCTTACCATCCAACTGTCTTACAGAAAATTTTCCTTACTAAAAATGGCCCGATTTACCCCTTGGTATATTTATTGAACTTCCATTTGAGAGCGATCTATGTAGTCATAACTTAATAATTATCAAGAATGGGCCAGAATCCACCAATGAGGGGGTTCATGAGTCAAAACCAGCCCACGGGCAAGTTATCTTTAGCCTACAAATGTTATTTTTATGTTGTTGTCCTTGTGTAACTGATTTCATCCACGTTTTTAAACTGATGGATTTCACATTTAAAAAACAGATTTCTTGGTATGCCTGGGTGGCTCAGTCAGTTAAGTATCTGTCTTTGACTCAAGTCATGACCCCAGGGTCCTGGGGTCGAGTCCTGTACAAGGCTCCTTGCTCAGTTCTTCTCCCTCTGCCTGCCACTCTCCCTGCTCCTGTGCCCGCTAGCTCACTCTCTCTCTCTCTCTCAATCTGGCAAATAAATAAATAAATAAGTCTTTTTAAACGTTTCTAACTTTTCTCAAGCTGAAAACTTGGCTACTTTTGTCTAGCACTCTCTTATGGCAACCCTTGGTTGGAGCTAACCAAGTAGCTAACCCAGGACCCCCCAACACCTCCCCTGGATTGTTCCACTCAGCAATGTCAACTATGCAGTCTTTGTGGGCACCTGGGCTTTCAGGTATGGTCACAGGAGGCCACTGAGAGACCATTAAAACACACCGTACCTGCCACATACCCATTCTCATTTCACCTAAATAAATATAACCCCATTTCTCCTTAGACTGCCCGTTCACCCCGGGGAAGAGGAGAAGGGTGAGATCTGAGCAGAAGGGCACACAAAGAAAAGGCTGTTTCACCACCAGCCACAATCTCAAGGCTAATATGGCGACCAGGTACTACCTTCACGGCCTCACCTTCCCCGGCTCTGGCCGGCTCATACCAGCTCATTCAGGTTTCACCATACATGGAGGTTCTCATCTCTACCTTTAACATGGTCCCCTGACCTAGAACGTGCCTCCTCCATGCATTTGTGGATTTGTGTCTTCCCTGGTAGACAACAGCTGCTGTCACCTTCACCCAGCACAATCCCTGAAACATATTTACAATAAGAACAACCCACCAGCAAAGCCCACCTTTTGGTGGCCTTGAATTTGAAGTTCACCTTCAAATTACTTAGCTGGGGGCTGGCAAAATTCATCCCTCAGCTAATTCTACTTTTTTTGTTGTTGTATTTAGCCACTGTGTTGTCATCTGTGTATCTGGGCTTCACACACCAATCCTCGATCTTGAGAAGAAAGCCTATCTTTTGTGGCCATTTCCACGGAGTGCACCATTGTGCCAATACCCTGCAAGGGCGCAGTGAACACTGGGTAAATGAGTGACAGGACAGAGCACAGAGTACTTCCCCATAAACCATTGACCCTTGTAATGGACACAGAGGTAACTATCCTCCTCACCATCACCCTCATCATTGCTATCACCCTTGCCACCAGCACACCATCTCCATGTGCTAAGAGAGCAGAGACCCAGGGCACACAGCTTGAGACAAGGCAGCCAGGGTCCAAATGCCTCTGTGTCTAATGTCGCTGCAGTGCCGCCAAAGGGGTGGAAGGGACCAGCATCCCAAGGACCGCGATTACTCAATGGGCTGCCGCCTACTTTTTCACACCCTCCCAATTTGAAAACAAAATGAACGCAACTGCTGGTTTAGATCACATCCAAGGGAGAGTTGCTATCCTATCAGCAACCTGCACTACACCTGGCAGAGAGCTAGTTGAATAACGGACACATAATTCAATGCTGACGTCTTTACCTACAGGACATATCTCGTATCTTCTTCCTCTGGGATTTTCTATAAGTTATGGATTAATACACTTTCCCTAAGAATGCAGCCTTACTAATCTTGCAAAATACTCAGAAAAAGAAAATATTTTATTATGCCCATGTACCGTGAATTATGATAAGCAAAGTACCATGTGTGCTGACAAGAAATAAAGTTGCTCTCTGCAGCAAATTGTATTTGTGATCTGGTTGTTTCCTCTCCAGTCAGATTTGGAGTAAACAAAATAACAACCTGTGCCTATCTGGATCTGTGAAGACAATAGGGTCTGTGAAGACAATAGGGGCCACAAAGGTCACAGCCAACTGCAACCCAGTTTCCCAGGAAAGAAAGAGAAAATTAGCACATGGTGGCATTTCTTCAAGCCCCTCCTCTTAAAGCCAGGAAAGCAAGCAAGCAAGCAAGCAAGCAAGCAGAGGCACAGAGAGAAGAGGTCTGTCATCAGTCAACTACTAAATTCTCTTCGTGATACTGAAGCCTGCCCTTTCAAAGGGAATAGCTGTGTGGCTTCAAGTAATCTACTTTACTTGTCTGAAGGTGGAGGGGTGAGGAAGAAAGGATGGTTGATGGGCACCAGGCACATTTCTAATTGTGTTGCCGCTCTCCCTATGGGTCTGATTGTGGCTGAACAATTAGAACAAAAGCATGAGTAAGAATTCATTTTCCAGTGGAGGCTCCAAGCATTCAGGGAATTGCCCACACCATGGACCTAGTTATTACTCAAACCTTGGTCTGATGGTCTGGAAAATGGGGATGGTGACACCCATCCTGTCTGTCTGATAAGATCAGAAGCTGAATAGTTTTTGCATGACTGTGAGTACGTGCGTGTGGATGTGCAACTGTGCGTGTCTGTGTGAAATGCTACAAAAGGATAAGATGACCACAGCTGGAGGGCAGATTTACCTGTATGTTCACTCACCAGCTGGCTTCCTTCATTCTGACACTTCAACATTGGAAGTCACCCAAGCTTCAGACCAAAGCAGCATGGACTGCAAAGGGAACTCAAGTAGCAGCAGCTCCACTGAGAAGCTCTTGGTGACCCCGCGACACATGGGCCAGCTCTCCAACCTCAATGAATTCTCCCCATCTATAGACTGAGTGGGCTGTTAGGCCAGTCTACCGAGGAAACCCGCTCTGGCATTCGGTGATCCTGGAATGGCTGTACTGCCTACCAGGAGCACTGGCCTAGAGCTCCCTATAATCAGGCCACATTTCCACTCCTTCTCCTTCTGTCATGTTGAAATACATGTTCACAATCCAAATTTCCTGGGTATGATGTTTTCGGAATGCAGATTTTATTCTGCAGTTTAGAAAGGCAGCATGTCGCATGTCGCATGTCACACACTTAGCTTTTAGGTATCTGGACTACCCCTAGCTAGGTTCCTCTCTCCGTAATCAAGTTCATCAAGACCTCTTGAGCCGTATGTATGACTGTTCACACTCAGGGGGATCAACAGACATGATAAGTAGTCTTGTGTCCATTCAGATCAGATCAGTTCTTGCCATGCGATGAATTATAAAAAAATACTGGGACTTTTCAGAGTCCTCTAGATTTGGGAACTGCAGAAAAGGGACTGTCACTGTTCTACTCACCAGGGTACTTGGCACAGACGTAGCTCCCCCTGGCAAGATAGAAATTCAATGCCAGGGGTCCCTCTCACAGTTCGGCAAGGGAGGTTGGATGGGACAGCATGGGAGGGCAGCTTAGAGGAGGAGCATGGCTTTACTTCACGTTCTGAAGCTCTACAATATTAGTGAACACTTTTGTAAGAGACTAGTCTCCCTGGCATCAGAACTAGTCCTTTGCCTGTTTCTCTCTGATCCACTCCAGGCCCCTTCCCCTGCACTGCTGGGTGTGGCAGGAAGCTGAGCCCAAGTCCCATTCCCAGGCTCCCTGGCCAAATGACTTCCAGTTAGGGTCAATCAATGGGAATGCCGGGCAGGAGACAGGAAGAAAGGAGGAGGGGTAGAAACTAGGGTATCTATCTCCCTCTCTCCCTCTCTGCTTCAAGGTGGCATCCTGGGCAGTGGCCCAGTCTCCTCAATGGATCAGGAGCCAGACTGGCCCCAGGTCTTGTTCCTCAGACGAAACAGAGTGCCTAACCAGTGAAGTTCTTTGCTTCACCGCACACTCCAAAACTAGAGACAGCTCTCAAAGACCCTGCCACTGGAACAAGGTGACTGACTGCTACAAGGTTTGAGCAAGTCCTTGGAGCCCCATTCCTCACTTCTGCATTCCCATTGGTCCACTGGGACAAAGGGCATCCCCTGCTCTGTCATCTGTGAAGGAGGGCGGAGGCTGTTCTGGACATCAAATGAGAGCATGCAAGGTACCTAGTAATTTTTTTTGGGGGGGGGGACTCTTTAGCAGGTTCCATACCCAGCACTGAGCCTGATGCAGGACTCGATCTCACAACCCTGAGATCATTACCTGAACTGAATCAAGAGTCGTATGCTTAACCAACTGAGTTAGGCAGGTGCCCCAGGCACCTAACACTTTGTAAGCAGTCAGTGAGCACCATTTTTTCTCCTCCCTTCCTAATCCCCCACCATCCAGAGCAAGAAATACAGGTGGGATATGATGAAAACTAATACATAATTAGAAAATATAGTTTTTAGAGATAGCATTTATAAGAGCAACTACAGAAACATAAAGCACCCAGAAATAAATCTAGTAAGAGTGCATAACTTCATGAAGAAAATTACAATCTATATTGAAAGACATTAAGAAACAAAAAATGGAGAGAAGTAGCATGTTTATGGCTGGAAGGACTCAGTATCATAATGATATCATCTCCCCGAATTAGACTATAAATTCAATGTAACTCCAATCAAATCTCAAGAGTATTTTTGTGTAACTTTGAAAGTATAAAATGAATATGAAGATAAAAAGCCAAAAAAAGAAAAAGCACCAAGACATTTCTGAAGAAGGACATTATGGGGATCTGTCCTGCCAAATACCAAGATTTACTATAAAGTTATAATAATAAAGAAATGTAGTCTGGGCAAAGAGTAGACAAAATATACACCTAGAAACTGACCCTAAATGCCTCGATGACTCTTTTCTATACGGAAGAAAATTAGGAATAAAATAAATTGCTACCTCACACCATACATACTCTCTCTCTCTCCACGTGGATTACAGAACTTAATGTGAAAGGCAAAACAATAAAACTTTTAGAAGATAATAAAGGAGAATATCTTTAGGACATCAGGATTAAAAAAAAAGACTTTCTTAAACAAGACATAAAAAGTACTAACCATCAATGAAAAGATTGATAAATTCAACCACATTAAAATTACTAAGTTAGATAGCAGAAGGTTGGCAAGACCCCAACTTCTATGTGGCTTATAAATCTATTCAGTTTCCCAAAGGAATAAATCACAGTAACCTTTTTGCATTCACTATGTTCTAAAAATACATACCAGAGCTCAGATTCAGCATATGGTTGACCCATCTTTGACTTCATCCACAAGTGGATTACCGGCACTTCTGGTTTAATTTTAATGTCTGAATGGTTGTGTTCTATATTTAGAACTTTTGTGAGCATGCATATAATTTTGCTCAGAATGTGTCCTCCAATTCAAGACAAGCACCGCCATGTGCCGTCCTCCTAGCCCATGGGCATCTGTAGGCAATCATGTGGGCATGGCAGTCTATGGCATTTCTTCCTGACCCTCCGTGTGCTGTCTGCATTGTTGAAGGTCATTCGAACCCAAAGCTGATCCCCATTCTATCTCTTGGAATTTTACTCGTGCTCCCAAAATTACTCAGAGAAATCAGTACTGGTGAAATCAGAGGAAGAAAATCATGCGGGTGGACTGTCAGCCATGATCAACATCCAGCCCCATGGGAAAAGCTAATCTACCATCTCCCATACAACCACGATTTCATATGAAATAAAAGTCTCCCCCCACTGAGACTATGGGTCTCCCACTTTATTCATCCTTTCATTCTTTCTACCATGTATCCCTCAGCAATATTCCAACATTCACTGCACGCTGACATGTAAACAGGAGTAATTCAGGAATACAGGCTAGGATAACATAAAAGGAAAATATGACATAAGTTTCAGATGGAGATTTTTCAAGATGTCCCTTACATATATCAAGAGAGATTCTTGTGTTGGCATGACTGTACCTAAGGTCATACCCTGCTACTGGCAGTAAGTTATTTCTTGGGGCCCTAAGTATAAACCTTCAAAGTACTTGGTGTCTGGGTACTGAGTAATTAATTACATTGTAATTTACAAATATCCTTTTTGATTGAAAGCACTTGGAGTTATTTTTCCTGTAATGGAAGTAGATAGCTGTTTTACTGAATCACCTATTTTAATAGGGCAGATTTGGGCAAGTAGTTATCATTAATGACTCCAAAAGATGTCAAGAAAACATGAAAAGGACTTATAGTCAGTAGTTGTTACTATTCACTTACAGATCCGGATTATAAAACAAAACAAAAATGAAACAAAAAAAGTTTTCAAGATCTCTGATCACAAAGAATTTCAATACTGTTAATGAAAAATAATTACTTTTCCCCAATCTTCGTTACCACGTAAACTTAATATACTCCATGAGAGTGCACACATTTAGTTAAATTCAATTCAGCAGAAATTTATCGAGCATCTACTACATTCCAAATACTGTTAAAAGGAGAAGTCATACTTCCTTCTTCTGAAGAGCTTATAAACATCCTTTATTCCAGGAACAGAACAACAATTCCTGGACAGAACAACAATTTCTTTATTATCTCTGTAGTGACAAGCTAGAAACTGAATGGGAATTCAAAGGAATTCTTTGTCTTCTAAAAAGAATATTCCAAAGAATTATATGGTATCATAAACACCAAATTAAGGACGGTGGTTACTTCTGGCAGAAGGGAAGGAGATATGATCAGGGAAAGGAGTCTTCAACTGTATTTACATGGCTCTATTTCTTAAGTTGGGTGTTCTCAGCTTTTTTTTGTGCTGCTTTTTCTTTCTTTATTCATAGTTTTACTCTATTTTTTTTTTACTTTTTTGTATGTCTCACATATACTATACTACATTTCAAATCACACATACTACTTTTATGATAAAATTAACTCCTTTTGGAGCTCCTGGGTGACTCAGTAGGTTAAAGCCTCTGCCTTCAGCTCAGGTCATGATCTCAGGGTCCTGAGATTGAGCCACACATCAGGCTCCCTGCTTGGGAAAGCAGGGAGCCTGCTTTCAACTACCCCCCCCCCACTCTGCTTACTTGTGATCTCTGTCAAATAAATAAATAAAATCTTCTAAAAAAAAATCAACTCCTTTTTGTAAAAATCCTAAGTGATTACCTACAAACACATTCCCCACTCTAACTCATAAGACACTTTTTAAAAAGGGCTCCTTGAAATGAGGGGGCCTCTGGCAAGTGAGTTTAGAAGACCTTAATGATTTCAATGAGCTTCCTTGCTTGCTTGCTTTTACTTCTTACTGAAGTTTTAATATGTCAGTAAATACCATGTCTTAGCAAGAGTGAGTTATGTTTTTCAATGCTTTTCAAACTTTGGGGGACACAGAACTTTTTTCCTTCTGTATGTTCTTTCTTTTAAAATACTCATAACCATCTTGGGGAACCCTAGTGTTCCTTGGAACACAATCTGGAAAATGCTCTACAAAATAATCCATTTCAGTCACATATTGTACACTACAGCCACACCCAACTTTGCCTGTCTCCAAACCAATGACGAACCTTCATGCCCACCTCTGTTTGCCCACACAGTTCTCCCAGTCTGGATGCCTTCAAGACCTGAGAAATTCTTGGTCAACCTTCAGCTTCCAGCTGAAATGCAATCTCTTCTTTCAAGCTTGCCCCTCCTTTTCCTTTCTTTAGACGTAATAAATTACTCTTCTGGAAGCTTCTAGTGCCATGCAGATATTTTCTGTACCGTATCTCACACTGTGGCAGTAATTTATGCATGAGGTAGAGTGCCTAGATGGCAGAGACTGCACCCTTGCCCATGGTACTGTTCATAATGCCAGGCACAAAGCCAGAGCCAGATACAAACAAGGTGCTCAGGCAAGTATGTGTTAAATGGGCATGGAAGTAATGTCTATGGGCATTCCCTGAGTTAGCTTCCTCCATTTCCCAGATAGTCTCAAAGACATATTTGTAACTTTTCAGTCTTCACTAGCAAAAGTGACACTAACTGGAAGAGATAGGAACTGATCCAAAGACTGAAAGAGAGACACACTCTGAGACAAAAACAAGAAGAGGCAAAGAGGGGGAAAGGAAGACTAACTGATGGGCCAACAGATCACAGTTGTCCCGTCAAGAACCAGAGACACTGACCAACAGCGAGAGTCAGAAATTGCATCTTGGAGCCAATATACGAAGTTGACTATTTTGCAAGGCTCAGTGTAGGTGGTGGACAGAGACTGCGGTTCACCTTGAACGGTCTCATCTGTCTGGGACTGCCCTCCTCTCATTTTTATCCCCTAAATGAAACAACCCATCTTGGCCATCACAAAACTTGTATCATTTTGGCTGTGAGTTGTTCTATTCAGCAAAAATTTTATTTCTGTTTTCCTTTCTCTTTATGAGAATCCCCCACTGGTATTGTAGATTGGTTATATGTTGGGTTCAAATTAAAAAAAAAATAATAATAATAAAAGCAAGCTGACAATTTCTCTCCAATAGTATATGCTGCATATTTCATGAAATAGAAGCCGGCAGAGTTTTAGGATTCCTGAACCAAAACCTTCCCATATCTGAAAACTAAGTGGAAGAAAAACACAAAGAGCATCTCACAGAAAAAGAAACCCAATCATTTGTTCATTTGCTCTCCAACCTAAGGGAGGTGTTCAAGTCATCAGCTGCTCTGTGTGTGTGTTTAACATGGGTTCATATCCCGATGTGCATTTCATAGATTGAGTTTAGTGCCAGTTTTCATGGATATTAATGTACTTATAAGAGGAGGGGTTTTCTTTTCCTATTGGACACATTTTTCAGTACAGAACATCTGACTGGCTCCTGCTCCTTGTCTGGCAACACTCCCCTTGCTTCAAGGTTTGTTTATACTTAGGCTACTTCTCTATCCTGGTATGGGAGGCAATCTGGCCCAGAGGAAAAAGCAGTGGACAAGGATCCCAAGAATTCTGGGTTCCAATGGTGTCTCTCAGCCATTATGTTTATATGTTTCCTTTAATCTGACTTGTTTTCCAATCTGTAAATGGGGAGAATTGACTATTCTACTACTAGAATCCAATCAATCAAACAGTCACTTTATTTTCCTCAAAACAGTTTCTGAAAAGAGCAATTCCATGGAGAGTTTAGCATTATGTGTACTTCCCAATTCCCTTCACATAGAAGGTAAATGTTCAAGGTAATATTTCCAATGACCTAGAAAAACAAAAACAAAAACAAAACCCAACAACAACAAAACCGTTCTCTGAAATCCTGAACTATATCTCTTTCTCCCTACCTCCTGTTTAGGAAAAAAATAAAAACAAAAACAGATACTGTTAGGATACTTAGGCCTTGGGATATCAATGACAGAGACCTTTGTATTATGATTGTATTATGAAAAGGAAGAATCTGGCTTTCATTTGAAGGGTGACACAGAGCTAAGTAACATTATGTACTCACTTCTGTTCTAAGCACTTGGTGTTAATTCCTATAATTGTCTCCACAGTCGTAGGTGGTGGGTACTGTTGTTTTATTATCAAGGACACTAAAGCATGGAGAAGTCAGAGAGAGGTTGGTCAAGTCCACACCGCTGGCAGGGCTGGAGGAACTAGGGTCTG